>NW_026126585.1:12662500-12790000 GCF_943737965.1 Phodopus roborovskii
CCCTGGGTGGTCTGGAATTTTTAACAGAGGTCCACCAGCCTGGCCTCGAACTCACAGAGATCTACTTGCCCTTGCCTCTGCCTCCCAAGTGCTGGGGTTAAAGGCATGTGCCACCACACCCAGCCTATTAGATTGCTTCTTTCTTTCTTTCTTTCTTTCTTTCTTTCTTTCTTTCTTCTTTCCTTCCTTCCTTCCTTCCTTTCTTTCTTTCTTTCTTTTGGGTTTTCAAGACAGGATTTCTTGGCTGGCTGTCTTGGAACTCACTCCTTTTTTTTTTTTTTTTTTTTTAAGATTGATTTGTTTTTATTTTATTTGCATTGGAGGTTTGCCCGAGTGTATGTCTGTGAAAGTGCCAGATCCTTTGGAATTGGAGCCATAGATAATTGTGAGCTGCCATGTGGGTGATGGGAATTGAATCTAGGTCCTCTGGAAAAGCAGCCAGTGCTCTTAAACCTCTGAGCCATCTCTTCAGCCCCTGTTAGAGACTCTTAACAAGGAAGAATTTCAGAGATGGCAGAAATTCTGGCCAACAGGTGCCGTTGCTTCTGGTATTTTCTCCCTCTTCTTGGAAACACGTTCTTTTCCTTCCCGCCTCACCCACTGACCTTCATCCCTCCAAGTGTGACCTCAGATATCTACAAAGAACACAGCTTCCATTGTCGTGTGTTCCCACTGTGAGGTTAAAGGTTTTTGAATGCTCTCAAATTCTACCTCCTTTCCAATGGCCCCCGTGTCTTTCCTAACCTCACATTTTTTTTTTTTTTTTGATTGATTGATTGATTTTTGTTTTTCTTGAGAGACGGTTTCTCTGTGTAACAGCCCTGGCAGTCCTGGATCTTGCCTTGTAGACCAGGCTGACCTCGAGCTCACAGAGATCCACCTGCCTCTGCCTCCCGAGTGCTGGGATTAAAATCATATTTCACCCCCGCCTGGCTAGTTTTAAAATTTTCAGTACAATTTTAGGGTATCATGCAAAGAATTGGGGAATCATCGTGGTGTCTGGAAACATATGTGTCTCAGCTTCTCGTTTGGCCCCCTCTTTGCCTGGCTCCCCACTCTGCCTCGATCCAGCTGGCTCCGTTTATTTAGTTTGTCCTCTCTTGTGCTTTCTCATTATAGCGTACATTACATGCTTCTCTATTCCCCACCCCCTTAAGATCACTTCCTTCTGGGGCCAGGGGAAATGACTGCTCTTCCAGAGGACTAGGGTTCACTTCTCAGCACCAACATGGTGGTTCACAACTGCCTGTAACTCCAGTTCCAGGGGACCCAACACCCTCACACAGACATACATGTAGGCAAAACACCAGTGCACATAAAACAAATAATAAATGATTTAAAAAATAGCTCCTTTGGACCCTAAGAGAGACATACATGGCCCCCCAGAGAAGGGGAAAGGGACAAGATCTCCAGAGCAAATTGGGAGCATTGTGGGGAGGGGAGAGGGAGTTAGGAGAAAGAGGAGGGGAGAGTTGAGCATGAGGAATCAGGAATTTAGTCAAGGGAAGAATAGAGAAGAGCAAGAAAAGAGATACCATAATAGAGGGAGCCATTATAGGTTTAAAGAGAGTTCTGGCACTAGAGAAATGTCCAGAGATCTACAAGGATGAACCCACCTAACAATCTGAGCAACAGTGGAGAGGCTACCTTAAATGCCCTTCCCCAATAATGAGATTGATGACTACCTTATATGCCATCCTAGAGCCTTCATCTAGTAGCTGATGGAAGCAGAAGCAGACACCCATAGCTAAATACTAGCCGAACTCCAGGAATCCAGTTGTAGAGAGGGAGGAGTGATGAGCAAAGGACTCAAGACCTGGCTGAAGAAACCCACAGGAACAGCTGACCTGAGCAAGACGGAGCTCATGGACCCCAGACTGATAGCTGGGAAACCAGCATAGGATGGACCCAGACTCCCTGAACATGGGTGTTAGTTAGGAGGACTGGGCAGTCTGTGACCACTGGTAGTGGATCAGTATTTATCCCTAGTATAGGAATGGACTTTGGGAGCCCATTCCACATAGAGGGATATTCTCTCAGCCTAGACTCACAGGGGAAGGCCTAGGCCCTGCTGCAAATGATATGACAGACTTTGAAGACTCCCCATGGAAGGCCTCACCCTCCCTGGGAAGCAGAAAGAGGATGGGATGGGGGTTGGGGGGTTAGGGGAGGGAGAGGGAACTGGGATTGACATTTAAAATAAGCTTGTTTCAAATTTAAATAAAGAAGAGAGAGAAAAACCTCTCTTCCTTCCCCCTTAGTTTTGTGACCTACAAACACACACATATATGCACACATACGTATGCTCACACACATACATAATTTAAAGCATGGTAAATTTCTTTGACAATTGCCTGGACAATTTCACTTAACCCAATAACTTCTAGTTGCGCCCATTTTCCTGAAAATGCCATTATTTCATTTCTTTTCTTTCCAACTTCATAAAATTCCATTATCTATTTGTACCACATTTCCTTCAGCCACTCATCTGTTGATGAACCTCTAGGCTGGTTCCCTTTCTCGTCTGTGGACAACAAAGCACCTACTAATATGGAGATGCAGTTATTTCTGTGGTTGATTGGGTAGGTTTCCCACCAGCCTTAATTTATGCTAAGCCTTCAATTACTTGTAAATCAACAGCTCTGATTAGCCCCTTCTGCCTTCCTCTTCTTTACTTGGAGACAGGGTCTCACATAGCCCAGGCTGCCCTTGAACTCCGTATGTAGCTGAGGATGATCTCTACCTCTGGAGTGAATGCTGGATTACAGTACGTGCAGCTGTGCCTGCTCTTATGCAGCACCGGCTGCATCCTCACCCTCTGCCCTCTTAAAACATAAGTTTTAATTTGTATGTCTAGGTATGTGTATGAGGGTGCGGGTACCAGGAGGTATTGGAGGCCTGGAGCTAGAGTTACAGGACATTGTAAGCTACCGTACGCCTGAGTTCTGGGAACCCAGTTTGGGTCCTCTGGAAGAGCAGTATAAGATCTTCACTTTGGAGCCATCTTTATAACCTGCAGTGTTTGCCTCTTGAATGGATCCCAGACAAAGGTGAGGTGAGCAAGTGCCTTTCACAGTAGGGTGTGACAGCCAGGACATCCTCTCACCACATCACGGGCTGCTTTCTGCCGCTTCTGCTGTCGCCACCAACCCCGAAGCTTCCTTTTATCACTTCCTCCTTGCCACCACCAACTGCCAGCATCCTTGTGCTCCTCACTGTCCCAGGTTGAGTCAGATCCAGTGTCAAGAGGGCCTTGAGGGAGAAGCTGCCTAAATCCATGGCCAGTCGCGTCTGCCTTGTTCTACATTCACAGTTCTGCTCAGAGTGGAGGAGCACGCTCTCGCTCTGGATTCTCAAGGCGGTCTGCAAAGCAGGCTAGACAGTTGGGCCTGTGGTTTGAGGCCCTGGCTACCTTTGATTTTACAATGAGCACGAAGTGAAGTTGAGTAACGGGTCTCTTGCCCAAGCAGTGAGGGTCACCACAAGCATCCGCAAAGGCAACTGGTGGCTTGTCTGTCTTCAAGGTCAAGCATCTCTGTGCAGGAAGGGTAGGCTGCCTGAACTTAGAAGAGTGTGTGTGTGTTTGCATGTGTATGGGTGGGTACATACATGCAAGTGTGTGCATGTGCAAGTGGAGGGCAACACCCAGTAGCTTCCTCTATCTCCAGCTCCCTTTGTGCGAGTGTGCTCCTAGAGGTCAGATACCTTGGAGCTGGAATTTCAGGTGATTGTGAGCAGCTTGATATGGTTGTTGGTGTCTGAACCATAGCACTAAGTGCACTAACTGCTGAATCATCTCTCTAGCTCAGTGGTTCTCAACCTGTGGGTCAAGAATGACCCTTTCAGAGGGGCCACATATCAGATATCCTGCACACTACATATTTACTTAGTGATTCATAATACTAGCAAAATTACAGTTATGAGGTAGCAAGGAAAATAATTTTATGGTTGGGGGCGGGGTCACTACAGCGTGAGTAACCGTATTAAAGGGTCACAGCATTAGGAAGGTTGAGATTCACTGGGCTAGTTCAATCCAGATTGCTTTGAGACAGTCTCATAGTGAACCTGGAGCTCACAGATTTGACCAGCCCCACTGGCTAGCAAGTTCCAGAGGTTCCTGTTTACACCTCCTCAGTGCTAGAATCACAGTGCACGTTGCTTATGCCTGGCTTTTTCTAGGTGTGTGCTTGGGATTGAACTCAGATCCTCCCATTTGTGCTGCAAGCTCTTTATTGACTGAGCCGTCTCCCACCATTATTACTGTTGTTATTATTATCATGTAGGCTCGTAAGTATGTGCAGCACACGCATGCCTGGTGCCCTCGGGAAGTCAGAATAGGGCTGGATCTCCTAGAACTGGAGCTACAAGTGGTTATGGGTCACCATGTGGGTGCTGGGAATGAACCCTGGGTCTTCTGCTTTAGCCATCGAGCCGCCTCTCCAGCCCCACCTCATTGTTTGAGATCAGGTCTCTCACAGAACCTGAACCAATCGATTTGCTGAGACTGGCTCTGGCTAGCAAGCTCCCGGGGGATTACAGAGGCGTGCTGCTGCTATCTGGTAATTTTTTTTCTAGGGTTCTAGAGATGGAACTCACATCTTCCTTCGTGCTTTTGTGTGGTAAGCACTTGACCGAACTATCTCCCTAACCCCAGAATGATTTTCATACTCAGGAACTGACTTGGTATCGGTTACCAAAAGGATGCTGTTAGGAAGGACCAGAGAGCTGTTTTATTAAGCATGACCTACTTTATAATTTGAGTGCAGTATGTTTGAAATCAGTTTTCTCTGAGATGCTCCCATTTTTAACCATTTTTAACTGTTGCAGGGGTCCCTAAATTTCAGCAGCCCTCAGATTTCACCCAAAAGCCTCAGATTTCTGAACCGGACACAATGGTACTAGCACTCCACATGTGGAGGTAGGAAGGTGAGAAGTTCAAAGTCATCCTCTGATACACAGTGAGTACCAGACCACCTGGGCTGCACGAGGCAGATCACTTTTGAGAAGCCAAAATACAAATTCTCCACTGATACTTGGCTCTCACTCAGAGTTTTGAGTTTCTCAGCTGGTGAGGAGTCCAACCAAGACCACTTCAGTTGAGTGGCTAGATGCTGCTGCTGCTGTCCGTCAAATGATAAAGTATGCTCCAAGAGAATGCAAAATGATAGTACTTATTTGACTACCTGCCTGTCTCCTTCTTCCGCTGGGTGGCAGTGGGTCTCAGCCCTAGCTGTTCATTTACACTTGAAGCTTTTAAACACGGGGGTCTCAGTGGAATGGCCAGACCCTACCTTAGACCAAATTAGGTCCACAGCTGTGGGGATGGGACGTGGGTATATTTTAACAAAGACCCCCAGATTGTGTTAATGAGTGAATCACAGGCGTATAGCAAGCTCTGGCTCTGTTCAGCGTTAACATATGTTTTTCATTTGACAAATAGATGTTGACCACTTACTATATGTCTGGGTAAATGATAAAGTATATATATGAGAAATGATCCCTGACCTCAGGCAGGGATAGTTCACGTACAGGAATATTTAAACAGAAAGCTGGTGTGTGATGAGTGCCAATTAGAGGAGCAAACCGTCATTGAAAACAGGGGGCTTGATGATCCAAGGTAAGGCAGCAGAGCGCTGGGGCCCGCAGCATTGGTTATGATAAGTTATGTGTGCCTCTGCCACGCATGAGCCATGTCCCTTTGGTGTGGGAAATTGCTCATTTGTTGGTTCATTGAGGATGCTGTGACTGATTCACCATGGTGGGTCTGATTGAACTGTGGAAATGATGGATCATTCAATCAATAGCTAGTCAGCTGGCCACTATTTCTTTACTAAAGATGCTATTAAGGCTGTTTTCAAAGTCCCATGCTCAATACGCACCAACCTTTTCAAGCAGAGAAATACAACACAAATTAGGATTTTAATTTCTGGATTTTAGTAAACATTCCTTAAATATGAAAAAAAATCAAATTTACTTGTGACTCAAAAGACAAAAATTATTTGCAAAAATCAAGCTTATTTAATTAACTTTTATACTATATTCATTTTAAACAGGCACTTCTTAAATACTACTACTTTTGTAACTCAATGGGTTTCATTGTGATATTTCTGTAGGAGCCTACACTACACTAAGAGTATGTTCTTATTTGCATGCATTAGAATATAGAAAAAAATTAACGATTCAATAGCAACTGGCCTACAAAGGAGAACGTTTCTAGAAATGAGAAAATAGGCTCTGGTGTTACTAATATATTAAGGGCAATATTGAATTCACTATATTGTGTATTTGGGTTATAACTGCTTTTGCAGTTGCTGTTTGTTGTTGAGGGTTTCTTTTCATGTCAGGGAGCTTCCTCAGGAACAAGAGGCCCAGTGACAACAAAAGAAAATCATTTGGAAGAAAAAGAAATAAATGCTTTCAGAATCGTGGCGTTTATTTTCATTCAACAATACTGGAGGCAGCATGTCAGCCATCAAAGGGAAGAAACAGCAGAAAAGAAATGCACCTTGGCAACAGGGGAAGATGAAGTACTTGAAGCCGGATATTACACGTGCCTTCAGAGAGGAATACATTGTTGATGAGCTTCCAACGAGCTAAAAGGAGAGCAGGTCAAGGTTCAGAAAGCTCAGGATAAGACTGAGGACTGCAGTTCTGGTACAGCATGGCCAATTTTCCAAGGCCAGCTGTTCCCAGTCAAATGCAGGCCCAGGATGAGGGAGGATCGATGAGTAGGGAGATCAGGCCACCCTTCCCCATTTGCCTGGAGATGCAGTCTCAGGATCAATAGTTTTACAATCTCAGTCCAGGGAACAAAATCAAAATCTCTCTGACAGCTCTCTAGGTCCTTCTTACTAACAAAATCTAACTCGAGGGATTTTCTGTGTTGGCTAGGTGGCCAGCCACTGATACTTGATTTTAAAAATTTAGCCCCGTCGCTTACCAAAGTAAATAAAAATTAGAATACTAATTAATTGCTGATCTTTTTTAAACAACAATTTAAAATGACCAGTGAGGTGTGGGGAGGTTAGGTGCAATCTGGCCTCTGCCTAGAGCACATTCCTTGGTTTATTGTGCCTGGAGGACTTTGCATATTCCATAGCCAAGCCAAGTCTCCTTCTAGAAATGCATTTCGAAGACATTGTATGGATTCACACCCTCCCTTCCCCCCCTTACAAAGTGCTCCTTAAAGCCTTGCTTCTGACTGGGGAATGAATAAAGAAATAAATGCCCCAACGATAGAATAATAAACTAAAAGTGTTCCTATGCCAACACAGCTGCTGCACTCTTGAATGCCCAGCAGCTGTGATCACCTGCACAAGACTGGGTCTTTCAACAGGGTCATGGGGGAGGGTACTCCTTTCCCATCCCCCTATGAGGATCTGTAGTTAATGGTTGCTGGGTGGGGGGGGGGGGGATATTGTCTTCACAGGATAGCGTCTGGTTAGTTGTCCATACTCTTGTAAATAACCCCTAAGGAGCCTAAAGCAATTCACGGGTTAGGTAGGGGGAAGAGAAGGAAGGAAGAGGTTGTGGTTGGGAAGAGGAAGGGGATCAGTACGAGGGGGACAAGAGAGGGTAACAGAGGTGCAGGTAAATGTCAAACTTCATCATATGTGTGTATGAAAATGTCATAATGAAATCCATTTTAGTGTAATCAATGTGTGTTAATAAAAATAGAACTCAAAACATTGGTGGGGGTGGGGGGGCGGAGAAGCCATGTCCAGTGGCCTAGAAAAACATCTTCCTGGATTTTCAAGGTAAGTTTGTCATTTTTATTTAAGGTCAGCCTTCCCACTCCTCCGTTTCCTTCTCTCCAGATAATCTGTGCCCTTGGCAGACACTTGCTGGCTGTGCCCTGAGCTGACCCTACGTGTGTCCTTGCTTCCCTGCGATTACTCACGTTTCCTCATTGGGATGCTTTTCCTCCACCTCTGACATCTTGCTTCTTCACAGCCTACAGTCTGTTTGTGTGTTTGTTTTTTAAAATGCCTGTGGGAGTTTTGCCTGCATGTATGTCTGTGTACAACGTGTGTACCTGGTGCCCATAGAGACTGGAAAAGGGCATCGTTCTCTGGAACTGGGTCCCAGACAGCCTGGGAACCAAATCCCGTTCCTCTGAAAGAGCAGCATGTGCTATTAACTACTGAGCCACCTCTCCAGCCCCAGCAGTCTAGTTTTTAAGCCAGTTTACATGTTATGTAGTATTCCTTTCATTACTCAACCCACTTCTGTGTCTGCCATAACAATTTATCTTCTCCAGCTTTCTCGTCTGTATTAGAATGGCCTGAGTACACGCTCTATTTTCTCTATCAGATTTTGAGCAATGTAGCATGTTTAGCTTCACATATCTCATGGTTCTGAAGCATGCAGGGTAAATGGAGTGAGAACTGGATTGCCTGGTAGACTGGTGCCAGGTGGTAATGTTCTCTGCAGGTGTAGAATGAACTTGACAAGCACCAAAGCAGGTCTTTGATTTTTTTTTGTAGGGCCTGGGGAGTCAGGCTGAAAATTCCTATCTGATCATGCACAGAGATGTGGATAGACCAGGAAGACTAGGACTAAGAAAGTGCCTGCCACTCAAGCATGAGAACCTGTGCTCAGATCTCCAGCACTGTTATGAAGAGTCTGGTGGCGGTGCAGGCCTGGAACCCTGGCATGGGGAGGCAGAGACATGCGGGGTCCTGGAGTTTCCTGGCTAGCCAATCCGGCTGACTCTATGAGGTGGAGAGCATGCGCACCTGCACACAACACAGACACACACACACACACACACACACACACACACCCTTTTCTGTACGCATAATTTCTACTTTTTTGGAAAAGCTCCTCACTGCAGAGAGGATTAAACCTCATTCAAAACTTTTGGAAGTAAACAACGACAAAAACTACTTTTCACCAAAGCCTCTTTCCTTCTGCCAAGTAGCAGTCACTTACGGATCCAACTGGGAGTGAATAGGAAATACTATACTCTAGATATGGGTAATGAATAACCTCTGAGGGCCTGAACTTCTCTCTGTTCCCACAGACTGCTGTCCATAGAGCGGTGCTCCAACCCTGAAGGGAAGGATTGGCCCCGGGTTGGAAGGAAGTGGTATAAATAGAGGTCCAAGGGACAAGGTCACCTTTAATATCATATGAACAGCTTCTCAACGAGCTTCACAATTGCTTTGTTTCTTCCTGCCCCTGTGCTATAAACAGGCAGAGCGGGAGGCACATTCTCAGAGCACACATGGTGAGCAGAGGAAGCTCCCAGAGTCCCGAGGAAGGGGAGGCAGCGGGCTTCTTGGGCCATGAGGCGTGCCAGGGTGACAATTGTGTTATGCTGTGGTGGCCAGAAGGGAAAACTGCTTGTTTTGAAAGGAAGGAGTTATATTGTCTTAAATTCCTGTGTATGAAATATAGGACAAACAAACTCCAGTGGGAATCTTCTATTGGGCTCTGTGGAATAGTCTTTCCACTTGGCTTGCCTCTGCGCCCGGTATCACACAGTGCTTAGGCATACAAGAGAGACTTAAAACACCCTTCTTAGGACTCTGCCCAGTTGGTGTGACAAACACAGGGAGGTCCGCACGGGTTTCTACCACAGAAGAGCCTTCTTCCCTTCCCCTATCCTTTCTTTCCCTCTCTCTTCCGTCTCTTTTTCCTTCTCCTCTCCCTTCTCTCTGCCTCTCACTCCTTTCTTGTTCTTACTCCTCCCCTCCTTCTCTTTTAACAGTCTCTAGACCAGGTTGGCCTCAGATTTGAACTTCCCAATCCTGTTTTTACTTCCCAAGTGGGAAGCTGGGTTGCAGACCCGCATCACTTTCAACTTATTTGGTGCTGGAAACGGAACCTGGGTCTAATGCGTGTTAGACAATCGTTCTCTGCTAACTGAGGTCTCTCTCTCCTTTTCTTTCTTGGCTTTTTCAACCTATATGTCCATATCCTTCCTTAGGCTGTCCTTCCCCTTTAAATGTCTCCTTGTTGACGGGAACAAAGACTAGTTAGGAGGTATACAAAAGCCTCTAAGACAGTGGTTCTCAACCTTTCTAGTGCTTCGACCCTTTAATGTAGCTCCTCCTGTTGTAGTGGTCCCCAGCCATAAAATTAGTATCGTAGCTACTTTGCAACTGTAATTATCTGATAGGAGGGATATCTGATATGTGATCCCTGTGAAAGAGTTGGTCAATCCAAGGGGTCGAGACCCATAGGTTGAGAATTGTTGCTCTAAGAAGTCTGGATGCCAAAGAGTTGGGCAGCAGGTCTGGAATTTCAGTGTCCTGGTGTTCAGGAATTCTTAGAAAAGTCCAGTGTCCCTCTCATCTTGGGAGACCACTTGAGAATAGCACTATTATTACAAGAATAATTTAGACCGGGCAGTCTGAGAGAGATGACCTCATATGGTCGACATGCAGGTAATCAGACATGCAAACTAAGCAAAGTCAAATTGGATTTTGTAAATTGTTGTCACTCCATATTGATTTTCTATACCCAGCAAAGGTGTTAGATCTTTATTATTTATTAACTTATGTTTGCTGTGCTAGAGATCGAACCCAGGGCATTACACATGCCAGGAAGTGCTCTACCATCGAGCTATACCCCCCAGCTCACTGACCCTATTTACTTATTTACTTATTTTCATGACAAGATTAAATGTAAACCAGACTGGTCTCGACTTCTCTATGTAGCCAAGGCTGACTTTAAAATCTTATTATTTATTTTATTTTTTAATGCATGTGAGAGATACTGTCCCTCATTGATAGTCTCTCTTTTAAGATGTTTATTTTTATTCCATGTGTATGAGTGTTTTGTCTACATGTGTGTATTGCATCATGTGAGGAGGGCAGAACTGGGCATTGGATCCCTTGGAACTGGAGTTACAGATGGTTGGGAGCTGCTATGTGGGTACTAGGAACTGAAACCAAGTCCTCTGCAAGAGCAGCCAGTGGCCTTACCCTCTGAGTCATCTCTCCGGCCCACGGGTCACCGTTTTTTGCCAAACGTTGTACTCCAAGATATCTTACCTTTGAGCTTCTGGGCTATTCCACCCCACTCCCGTTTCAGTATAGAGTTCAGGGATTGCAGAGGTGTGCGGCCACATCAGGATTTGGCCTTAAGTCCGTGATCCTCCTGCCTCTACCCCCTAAGCACTGGAATTACAGGCATATGCTACCAAGCCTGGCTTTTATGTGGTGCTGGGAGTGGGACCCAGGGTTTCGAGCATGGTAAGCAGGCATTCTACGGAGAGACACCAGTTATTTACAATTGCAAAAATGATACACGTTCTCAGCATGGCACACGAAGGGCTGGAGCGAGCTACAGTACAGACTGCTAGATGGAGCTAGTGCTTTTTAGCGGCCAGCTATTTTGATCTGTAGATAAAAATGTCATACGTATCAAGAGATTCCGACTTCTGTCTGGCAAGGGTGTTACATTAAGGGCCCGGGGAGCAGACATCGTGGATTAGTCTAAAAGTTCTAACAGATGTGTCCTGCCAGAATGCTGCTGTGTTAGCATGGATCTGAGCAGGCTGGGCACACTGGGCTGTGACGGCCTCCTGCCCAACAATAGCTGGAGGACATTTCCCCTGACTGTGAGAAGGGTGTGGTGGGAGGAGAATGAGCCTTTGCCTTTGTTCTCTGGTCACTTAGACGCACATGGCTCATTTGCTTTATGGAGCAATAGGGAGTCTCACAAGGCATTGGTCCTGAGGTTGAGTACACACACGCATTGCACATTCAGTGCATACCCACTTCAGAGCTGACATCTTCCTCACCTTTAGAAAGATGTGAAGACATGAGCTGAGGAGCTATGGAAACACAGCCTGGTCATTAGAGTGCTTGCCTTGCAAGCAGAAGGGCCCGAGTTTGCTCCCCAGAACCCACATTAAAAAAGCGGGGTGTGCTGATGTGTGCTTGTAATCCCAGCATCCAGGAGGTGAGGAAAGAGATGCCTGGGGCTTGCTGGTCATCTAGCCTTGCCTACTTGTCAAGTTCCAGGCCAGTGAGAGACTATCTCAGAAACAAGGTGGATGCCCGAGGAATCAGACCCAAGGTTGTTCTCTGGCCTGTTCATGCACGCACGCACGCACACACACACACACACACACACACACACACACACACACACACACACGCACACACAATATGCAAGCAAGCAGCTAACACGGACCGAGAAATTTGCCACAGCATCCAATCCAGTCCAACCCTACATTCTGTTTCCTCCAAGGACAGCAGGACCCCATGCAAAGGCATCAGCTGAATGGTTGCGCTTTCGTTTGCTTTCTGACACAGCTGCTTGCCCTCTGTGATGACAAACCCTGGCTTTCTTCTTCTTCCCTTTTCCATTGTCACTCCGTTTCTGAAAAGATTCTAACACCACTTAGTGCTCGGTTAAAGCCTGCCCCAGGTCTATGCTATGTGATTGCATGAGCTCGATCCCCTGTTCATTAAGACTGCCCCATGAAACGGAATTGATGAGTGCTCAGGGGCCATTTGTAGCATTTGCGATCCACAGGCATCGGAGCTTGATGCATGACCCTCATCTCCTTGGCCTCCTGCACAATGATGCTCATCTGTCTTAGTTAGAAAGTCAATTAATCTTGACCTTGGCCCCTGGGGTGTGGCTCTCCATCCTGTCACACATCTTCCACTCTCTTTCTTCTCAGAAGCTCTCCTTGTTCGAGTCCCCCAATTCCAATCACACCCAGCCATTTGTCTTCGGATTATATTGCTTTGATTTTGTACAGAATCTATATTTCTAGTGTTATGTATTCCCCGGAAGTTCTCATTCTGAGCTGTAATTTAATTATAAGGATCATTAAGGCTCTGAAGAATGCTAACGGGCAGAAAGGGAGTCAACAGCACATAAGTTATTAAGAATTACACATCGCCGTGCGTTTCGACATCTCTCCAAGGATGTGGGCATTTTGTCGAAAGAGGGTTTGTTTTGAACAGTGACAGTGCAGAGGACGCTCTTTTCTATGCTTTGATTTTCATTGTTGGAGCATGCAAGCATCACAGTCACCAATTGCATCAGTTAGGCAGCAGATTAAGCAAAACCATGCATGGAGCACACACACCTTTAATCTCAGCACTCAGGAGGCAGATCTCAGCACACAGGTGGATCTCTGTGAGTTTGAGGCCAGCCTGACCTACAAAGGCCAGCTAGGATTGTATAGTCAGATCCTGTCTCAAGAGAAAACCAAACAAAAGCTACAGTAGAAAACTCAATGTATCTGGACATCGTTTTAGTCCAACCAGTCATCTGTATGCATTTCATTCATACTTTCTCTGGATGTATATGCAATTGATATTTCACAATGAAAGCAAAAATCCTAGGAAGGAATACTTTTTAAAAGGTGTGTGTGTGTGTGTGTGTGTGTGTGTGTGTGTGTGTGTGTGTGTATTAGAGAGATGGTTCAGTGGGTTAAGAGTACCTATTGCTCTTACAGAGCACCCGACCCGTTACTCACATCAAGTGGCTAACAACCACATATAACTGGAGCTTCAGGAATCCAATGGCCTCTTTTAGCCTTCAATGGCACTGTACACATGCGGGACACATACATATGTACAGGCAACACACCCCCTTACATAAAAAAATTGAATTAAAAATAAGGTAGTTGGCTTTCAAGATTCTCCTTACCCTTCATTCACGTGCCCACACACATGAATATAATATAGACAGACAGACAGACACACGCAGGGTTGCCACCCCTGGGGCATTCCTACACAGTGTGCCCTAATGGAACCAACTTTATCTAGTGAACTTTGTGGGAAGATGCTGGCCGGGAAGGCAGGAACAGTTTCTGCTGTATTGATTTCGGCGACGGAAGAGCTAATTAAGGATAGCTCCCTCTGAGAAGGCATGAATTAAACACTTTCTTCTTTCCAACTGAACTGGTCTGATCAAGCCGTTTTAAAACTGCACCAAAGGACAGAGCAATTTCCCCCCAATTCAAAGTTCTGTTGAACTACTTTGAGGAACCGAGAGTGCATTTTTTATGAAGTTTGGGAACTAGGGTAATTTGTGGAGCCCTGTGAGGGAGATGTGAGTTAGTTAGATGGCATCTCGGCTGGGAACACACGGAGCGGAGCAAGAAGCCACGGTCATAATCTATCAGTAATTAAAGGAAGTGATTCCACTTGAAAGACCCCCATGCAATGGAGACTGGAGGAGACAGGTCCTTCCCTCCCTGGAGGAGGGAGAGTAAAGACAGAGAGGGAGGGCCAAGATGGAAAACGTTGTGTGTATTGTGCTGGGTGACTGTCTCGCTGCATCTCCAGCTCTGAACTTGGAGGTCGTCGATAACCCCATTCCCAAATCCTCTGAATCCTTTCAATTGCTGAAGCCAGAGCTTGATTCCTGCATGGAGCTTCCAGGGAAGGTTCCTGCTACCAAGGCTGAAAAAAGCAAGCAGGTGGAAGGTGAGATTGATCCCATTCCACAGGAAACCACTGTGTCGCTCTCTGTATCAACTGCACAGACCTTCCTAGGGAGACCTCCCCCAGCAGCAAGCGCTGGCTCGCTCTTATTGCTGTTGCTTTCATTCACAGCCAGTTGTTACTTCCCCGACTCCTCAAATCACATATTTATCTGTCCCACGGCTTCTCATGACATCAGTCTGCTAGCTTTATCAGAGAACAAGCTGCAGAAAGGTTGCATTAACAGTTTGGCTTCTGAAACGGGATAGAGCTAGTTGGTAGAGTGCTTACGTAGAATGCATAAAGTTCTGGCCCCAACACTGCATAAAACTGGGCATTGCGGTGCGATTCTACTACTCTAGAAATGCAAGTGGGAAGATCAGATGTTCAAGGTCACCCTCAACTATATAGAGTCAGAGGTCAGCCAGGGCTGCCAGAGATGTTGGAAGGCAGAGACAAGAATAGAAAGAGAATTTGAGGCCTGCTTGGGCTAAATAGTGAACCCTATTTTAAGGAGAAAGAAAAATAAAAGACCAGAAAAATCAAACCATGGTTTCTGGGACTGAGGATGCGGCTCAGGGGTTGATTATCTCTGCCTCTTGTGCATAGGCCCTGGGTCCCAACCTCAGCACCACAAAGGGAAAAGGGAGCAAAGGATGTCTGAGGAAGCAGCCGCCTGTGTTCACAGACAATCCACCTGGTACTAGAGGTACTAGATGTGTGGACTTGAGCAACTCACTTCACTGTGCCTCTGTTTTCACACGCACAGATCCCTCCTAGAGTTGCTGTTGGGTTCAGTGAGTTCAGTGTGTGTAATGTGCCTGGAATACAACTGCAACATTAGCCATCTGTATTGTCATAAATCTACTTCATTAGAACACGAAATTCTGAGAGGCAGGAAAAGCTTTCTATCTAATCCCAGGTATAATCGAATAGTCAGTGTTTATCTAAGGCTGCAAGATAGTATATGGGCTTGGATTTAGTCCTATGATCCCCATTTGTGCACTTACTTATTTCATATATTACTCAACAAATGCTTGCTTATTTTAGACAAAGTCATACTATTTTGCCCAGGCTGGCCTTGAACCTGCCATTCTCCTCCAGTAGGCACCTGGGGTTTGGAACTACAGAGCGTGTGACATGGGGGTCTTCTATATACCAGGCTGGCCTCAAAGTCGTCTTGCTGACCTTGTCCTTCTGATCCCCTCATCTCAGTTCCAGAGCTCTGGGTGCAGGTGGAGCCCAACTCACCCAGCTGATGTGATACTAGTAACTAAACCCAGGGCTTCACGAAGTCTACATAAACACTCGACTTAACTTGAGCTATATTATATCTTAAACACCTACTGTGTTCCCGGATCTTGCTAAACTCTGGATACGGATTGCAGACCCACAGGGACAAGATCTTGACTTTTCTGGAGTTGACTGGTAGGGATTGTTAGAAAGCAATTAATCAAAGAAGAAAGCCATTGTTTGTAATTTGCCTTAAGTATTTTGAAGGAAAGACTAAAGGGTTGTGAAGGGAAAGAATCTTTGGATTCCCTGAAGTCCCAGGTCTCATTATGTGGGAAAAAAAAATAAAAAGATGAAAGAGAATGTGCGCATGCGCGCCTCATATTATGTTTTAATACGTGAGAGTGCTCAAGCTAGAGGGATCTGCAAAGCCGATGATCTGCTGATTCTTGTTATGTCTTAGCACATCATGTTCTCTGCTATCTGAGAGCGGTTAGTGCATTCGGTTAGCTAATGAGGTCAATGTCAGAGGTCAGCACGGGTCACTGAGCTTTCTTCCTTTGTCTGGTTACCTTACACTCTCAACCTCAACTATCTTACAGATGAATGTACTCACAGGAAGATAGTGTGGATAGAAGCGGCCCAAACCTGCCCCAGACACGAGGATCCCTGATCACCGGCCTCCCCTGGCCTCTTTGCATACTTGCGGTAGAATGCAGTGCATGGTTCTGTCTTAGTAGGGGACTCTCTTCTCAGGTTTGGCAGATGTGGCCATTGCTCTGTACAGTTACTTTGTTTTTCCATTTGAAATTATGGAAGTCAGTAGTCAGGGTGATGGGTCGGTTGGTTAAAGCTCCCGCGTTGCAAGCAAGAGGACCTGAGTTCAATCCCCCAGAAACCACATTCAAGGCTGAGCAGGGTGTTGCAAGCAAGAGGACCTGAGTTCAATCCCCCAGAAACCACATTCAAGGCTGAGCATGGTGCGCCTGTAATTCCAACACTAGGGGGGGCGAAGACAGGAGATCTCTGGGCTCATTGACCAGCCAGCCTAGCCTAAATTGATAAGCCCCTGATTCAGGGAGAGGTCCTGTCTCAAACATGGTGGAGAGCCACTGAGAAAGATACTTATTCTTTGGTGTTCACATGTGCATATGTACCTGTGCAAGCATGTACACACACACACACACACACACACACACACACACACACACACACCTGAATCTTAGTTGCCCAAGGACTCAGCTTGTTGGAACTGTCTACTCTTAAAGGCACTTCATTGTTCTTAAGGTCTTCAAAAGCTCCTGACCCTTTTTAAATAGTAGGGAGAGTATAAAGAAAAATCCAACGTACTTTCATTTTGGAATATACATGAAACGCTCAAAGAGATATGGATCCGATTCCATACGGTGCAGACTGGGGACACAGCTCAGCTGGTAGAATGCTTGACTAGCATGCAGGAAGTCCTGCCTACCGTTCTTATCACTGCACAAACTGGGTGTGATGGCACATTCATATAACCCCAGAATTGGGTAGGTGCATGCAGGGGAGGGAACCAGGACTTTTATAGGTCATTCTTGGCACACGTTGATTTGAAAACCCACACGAACTATACAAGGCTCTCTCTCTCTCTCTCTCTCCTCTCTCTCTCTCTCTCTCTCTCTCTCACACACACACACACACTCCTTAAAATGCAACACAAACTGTCATCAAAACAAATTTTGTGTTTAAGGAGGACCTTTTAGTTTCCTGCAATCCATTCTCCCGAACGTGATGAGTGTAGAAGAAACCATTTATGTCTTCTGTATTTGTTTTTTTCAGTAACAAAGGACCTTCTGCTGTCTAAAAGAGACCTAGTCTCCTGTGACATATCTGAGAAACTTGTATTGATCCTCAGATGATCACATGCTTGGGACTGCCAGAGACATTGCTTCTCTGCAGACATTTCTGTAGTGTGAAATCATGGGAATTGCTCAGATTCTTACAGGGAAAGAAACAAGAAATGCAGTGGTCTGCGCTGCTCAGATCGCTGCTCAGAGAGAAGATGCCTTTGTATGGCTACCGAGAAAGCTAGTAAGCAGGTTCAACCCAAAAACGCTTAGTTCCCGTTTTTTTCCAGTTCTTTGGTTGGGTCTAGATTGCAAAGTTTGGATTTTTATATGGTTAGTATAGTTAACAGACATATCTAAGTACAGGGAACCACGTGGGTTCCTTTTACCCCCACGCTGATTCTTCTATGAAATATACGTCACTTTATTAAATGAGACTATATTTATTGAGACTTATGAACAAAAGCCAGCTATTAGGGTACAGTTTTGAGTGCTGACGACACATGTGTGTATTCCAGCCCTTTTCATTGCTTAAAATTCATTATGTATTATATATAACTGTAGGTTTCATTATGAGAGTTTCATACATGTATACAATATATTTTGATCATGGTCATCCGCCTTTATCATTTTTGTCCCCTGTGGATTCCCCTCTTCCTTACAACTAGTTTCCTGCTTTCATACTGTGTGTGTGTGTGTGTGTGTGTGCGCACGCGCATGTGCGTGTGTGTCCCAATGAACTTCACTGGGGTTGCTTTCGGAAGCACAGGTGAGGTCTTGGGGATGTCTCCCCCTTCCCTTTAACCAGTCTTGGTAAGACATTATGCCCAAGTTAGGGGCAGGGCCAGGACACAAAGCTGAATTTCTTACTTTCCCCAGATGCGCTTCCCTGTCTCAGAAGCTTTCAGAAAATGTCACCCGGGGAAGAAGCCAGAGACATAAATCTGAAGGACAACTTAGGGTCTGCACATAGATTTATCCCTCAGCTTATTGAAGTAGTCAGTCAATCAATGAATACTCAATTAGCTTCTCCGGTGTACCTAGCACTGTTTTACATAATGTAAAGTAATTTAATATTTATTTACTCAAGGCTTCAGTTTTTTTTTTTTTTTTTTTTTTTTTTTTTTGGTCAGAGAATTGCTCAGGGGTGAGCTGGGTGCTTTGTGCTCTGGAGTTAACCCTTGCAGGCTCACTCTTATGCTGTAGGGTTAACCCTTGCAGGCTCACTTGAGAACTTTTACTTTTTAGATGAAAATAGGGGTGTTCAGGGTGGAATGGCTTTAGACAGAGCTGTTGTTTATTTATTTTTTTTAAGTCTGGGGATGGGGTGGGGTGGACAGACAGACAGGGAGAGCTCTCAGGTCCTTGAGTGCTACGGTGAGCATGTGGAGGTCAGAGGACAACCTTAGTATCCGGCCTCGCTTTTCACCTTGTTTGAGACAGGTTGCTTTTTGTTTGTGGCGGCCGTGCAACAGGCTACCTGGCCCTCGAGCTTCCAGGAATTCTCCTGTCTCCACTTCCCACCTCACCCTCACCACAGGAGCACGGGGGTTACACATGCATGCTATTGAGTCTGGCTTCTGTAGACTCCAGGGATCTGAACGCAGGACTTCCAGCTTGTGTGCAAGAGTTTGAAATTGTCTTCCTGGCTCCTTGAGAACTTTTGCTTATAACAAACTCTCCAATACTTTTGCCTCTCTTGTCTCACATCCTGCACAGAGCAGTGGCCACGATTCTTTCCCAAGAGCCTCTGACACCACTTCCTTTGTTTCCTCATTTGCTTGTCTTCAAGGCCCTGTTTCCTAACTGCCGCCTTTGCTCTCTGGTCGAGACTTGGGCCCCTTCCACAGGGGATCCCCAATAACACCGAGATGACTCTCTCCCCCTTTATTTGAAAAGCATAGCTATTCTGTTTTGCTCCTCTAAGTTTGCTAGGCAACTGCCATCACTACCCTTTGGCCTTCCCAGAATCTTGTGGCCTACATTCTTCCTAACCTCTCCTGACCAGTGGTTTTTTTTTTTTTTTTTTTTTTTTGCTTTGTTTTTGAGACAGGGTTTCTCTGTGTAGCCTCGGCTATCCTGGAACTCACTCTGTAGACCAGGCTGGCCTTTGATTCATAGAGATCTGACTGCCTCTGCCTCTTGAATGCTGGGATTAAACCAATATGCCACCACTAGTGGCTTGTTTTCTCCTCTTTTTTTTTTTTTTTTTTTTTTTTTTAACTTTTTGACAGGGTCTCATGGACCCAGGCAGGCCTCTGGAGGATGATCTTGAACTGACCATTCTGCTCCTGTCAGCTGCTGCCTTCATCTGGGATTACAGATGTACGCCTCTATGCCCCACTTTATGCCAGTGTTGAGGATGAAACCCAGGGCTTTGTGCATCTACTAGGCAGGCACCCACCAGCCAAGAAACATCTCTACACCCCTGACTGTCTGGATGGCAGCTTTTATTCACCTTACTTGCCTTACATGTGGCTGTTCTTCCTTCCTTCCTTCCTTCCTTCCTTCCTTCCTTCCTTCCTTCCTTTCTAGGGTGTGGCCATCTGTAGCATACGCCGCCTTGCCTGGATCACTATCCATCAAATCCTCCAGGCAATTAATAAATGCCTTACTTGTCTTTCCATCTGTCCTACTGGCACATATAAAAAGGTATGGTGGCCATACCTGGAATCCCAGCATTCGGGAGCTTGAGGCAGAAAGGTTCCCGTTTGAGGCTAGTCTGAGCTATATAGTGAGACACTGTCTCAAAATGAAAAAACAACAACAACAAAAAGTTGGGGTTGGAGAGATGGCTCAGTGGTTAAGAGCACTTGCTGCTCTTGCAGAGGGCCAGAGTTGTGTCCTCATCACTCCCATCAGGAGGCTCACAACTGCCGGTAAATCCAACTCCAGGCAATCTCCTGGCCTTCGTGGTCACATACGTGGCATAGACTCTGGCTTCCCCTAGCACACATGGCCCATGCATACACAGACACAGAACTAAAACTAAATTTTTTGTTTTTTGTTTTTTTTTTTTTTTTTTTTTTTTTTTTTTTTTTTAAGTCGAACAAAGGTGTCTCTAAAACAATTCTTTTAGTTTCTACATAGGCAAAATGGTGATACTGGTTCCCTGAGGTGGTTGTGAAATTTTAGCAATTAATGAGAAACATTCTAAGCTCTAAGTCATTTTACTTTCACCCAGTGTTTGATCATCACTTAATGCTTGGTGGCTTTATATTATTATTATTATCACTAGCAAAATAGTAAGTAGCCACGAGGAAAAGGCCGTGTTTTGGGCTCCCTTCAGCCCCACACGCCTGCCTGGCATGGGCTGTGATCACTCCAGCATCATATCAGTGTCCTGTTTCACTCTCAGCATTGGGTAGGACCGTTGCCAATGGCAATGCATCTTCACCGATGGGTGACTGCTTTGCCGCACCCTCAACAGATATTTGGACCTCATACCTACTTGGCTGATATGGCCAAGTAGACCAGGTAAAAAGCAAAATGGCAAGAGAGATCGCTCTCTTGATAACATGCTTTTCTTGAAGCAGGATCGAGGACCCCTGTTCAAGGTCCAAAATCCATGTACGGAAAGCTGGGTGCGGGGTCTAGAACTTGGAGTCTCTGCACTGGGGAGGCGGCACAGGTGGGGTGTGATGGCCAGCTAGCCTAGTTTAGGCGGGGAACACCAACCCAGCAAGAGACGGTGTCATGAAGCAAAATGGGTGGCATTTGGGGAACATTTGAGGTGTCCTCTGGCCTCCACATACTCACAGGTATATACGTATTCACGCACACACACGCACACGCGCGCACACACACACAACAGGTAAAAAAAAAGTCTCTCTCCCTCTCTGCCTCCTACATGTTATGAAGGCTTCATTAAGCTGCAGTCCCACAGTTCGAATCTCTCCTGTGCCCACACTGCTTCCTTGTGCCTAAGGTTTTAACAGCATCTTGTGGAAGGGTGATGGGAACCACGGGAGAAACAGATGGCTGGAGGCTGCCCACCCGCGGTAAACCTGGATTTCTACAGGGCCCCGCCAGTAAGTGCTGAGACACCAGTCAATGCCTGCGCTCCCACTCCTGGGCTGTGTGTTGAACCCATGTTTTTCACACTAATAAATACGACTGAAGGCAACCATGAGCTTAGTGTTGTCTTCACATCCTCATCCCTCAGCAAATAAGGATTATTAATAGAACGATGTAACAACACTTTCATTCATGTTAAAGAAAGACTCACACATTCCGGTGTTCTTTTCTTTAGACGGAGACCCTTTCCAGTTTTTATACTAGTGGCTTCTAGGTGTGAGTTAACCGCCGCTGCTCCACCCCCCGCCCCCCAGCCCCAGAATCCCAACATGATGCTGAACACTGAGTCACAGAGTGGAGAGTGATGGGTTAAATGTAACTCGAGGCTGGAGGACAGGACAGCGTTGGAGAAAGAGTCTTCACCCTAGAGTTTGAGGGGTGGGCAGACACCAAAGAAAACCTTTTAGTTCTCAACGAGTTCCATGGCAACCGCAGCCTTGGAAACTTGAGAGGCGTGGGGGCGGGGGAGGAGACAGGCTGGGATAGAGATAAGATGTCGGAACCCGCTGGCATTTGATGCGTCGCGCTGGGGTTGAGAGTGAAGGGCGCGGGTGGGGGAGGACTGCCCCCACACCAGCCGCAAAAATGACCTCATACCAGCCGAAAGGCTAGCCAGGGGCCTGGCAACCAGCTGGCGGATGGACCGGGTTGAGAGGCAGGGGTGCTGGGACAGCTCGCTGGCGTTGGGGGTGAGCTCGGCCAGGGGTTCCGGTCCTTCCTGGGAGAGAACGCATCTCTATTCGTAAAAGCTCTGGGTCCAAATAACGGCCATGCACGTAACGTAACGCAGGCGCGGTGACTACACAGGCTCTGGGACAGCCTTTTGTGTGAGCGACAACAATGGAGGGGGAGAAATCAGGACACGGTTGGTTCCCAGGGCAGACTGGCTGGTGCGGATGTGTCTCCAGGCTGGCTGCAAAGGGAGCTGTAAGCCAGGTCGTTGCCCGGCAACCAGACGCTATGGGCTTGCGCCTGCGGAGCGCACTGTGAGCTCCGAGACTCTGACTCCGGGAAAGCCAGAGCACAGCGTTCACAGGACACGCTAGGGTACCAGGAAACAAAGCGCAGGGACTGAGGCAGTGGCTACGTGAGGCTAGGGGAAGATCTTGTATCCTAACGGGGAGGTCATTCGGAACTCCTTTTCCTCAACTGTCTGAGTCAGTACCCGGACCCCGCGTGTCGACTGCTTGCACAAGCGCTTCCTCCGTTTGGAGCTTATAGCCCAGATGTTCACTCAATTGTCTGCCCTTTGTGAGAAACGCGTCAGCAGCCCCAAACAAACAACAGAAACAAACTCACTTCAAGTGGCCAGCTGAAACTCATTTATTTAGGCCGGAATATTTTCCAAAGTACCATGCACCTGGAGGCCTGCCTTACAAAAACAGCTGCGAACGCGGGATCACGCGGAGAATCACTAGTGGTAAAAAAACAGAAACTTTGGAAATGCTAAGGGAAAACGTAGGGGAAAGAAACTTATATCATAGGCAAAGACTTTCTGAAAAGGACTTAACATAGGAAATAAACTCAAGAATTGACAAATAGGATTGTAGGAAGTTAAAAGGTTTCTGTGCTGCAAAGGAAATAATTACCAGAGTGGAGTCTGTATACAGAATGAGGGAGGGGGGAAATCTTTGTCAACTACACCCCAGACAGTAGATTAGTATCCAGGATAAAACACTGCAAGGATTAAATGCCCAAACCCCACACCTCCCAATCAATAAATGGGTTAACAGACTAGGGAGCTGTCAAAAGAAGGAGCACAAATGGCCAACAAATACTTGGAAAAAGTGTTCAGTGTCTTTGGCCATTAGGGAAATGCAAATTAAAACTACCTTCTATCTCACACCAACCAGACTGGCTATTGCCAAGAAAACAAATGACAACAAATGCTGATGAGGTCACGGAAAGAGAGCCCTTGGTCACTGCTGATGGGAATGTAACCTGCGCACTCTTACGGAATCAATATGGAAATTCTTCAGCTCCAAAACAGAACCCCACACGACTCATCCGTGCCATTCCTGGGCATACAGAAACTTGCACAACCTTGTTTATTGCTGCGAGATGCTCACAATAGCCAGGAAATAGAGTCAGCCCAGATGTCTGGTAACAGATTAAGGAATAAATAAAAACATGATACATCTATATGTATGAGTTTTATCCAACCACTAAAAAACCGAAATACCATTTACAGGAAAATGAACGCAACTGGAAATCACCCTAAGTGAAATAAGCCAGGTCTCATAAACAGGACCTAAATTTAAGATGATATTTCTAGATGTGTGTGTGTGTTTATGCATGTGTATTTGTAAGTTACAAAACTAGGAAGGGAAATACGACGAGGAAGAAGAGATCTAAAGAGAGGTAGGAAATAGAGTGGATGGTAGGATACATGTAATGAAAAGACCAGCAGGAGAGGACCAGGGGAAGGTAGTTGGGAGGAAAATGCATGAGAACAAAGTATAATGGCTCAAACGTATGAACATTTCATGACAAAACCCAATTTTTGTATACTAAGCAGAAATAGTAATAAAAAAAATCAGAAAAAAAAAGCACACAAATAAAAAGCTTTTTAGGTGGCATGCTGGGAAGGGACTTGTGGGAAGTCAGTCTGAGTTTGGTATGGTATGTGTGTGTCACAGACACAAAGGGGTGTTTTTTTCTTAGTATTGTTGACATATGGTATCAAGACCTCCCAAATGAAGCCCTCTACTACTCCGCCCCTTTCATTTTGGCAATTAAGCAATTAACATCACACAGTCTGGAAACAAAATAGCATCCCAAGAACACAGAGCTCTTTGACCCTGAGGGTTGGGTGGAAGAATTTTCTCAGTTTTTATTAAACCAGGAAACACCAGGACAAAGATTCAAAACCATTTTGTCCTAATGGGGAACTTGAAAATTCTTGATCAGCTTATGTTTAACCACACACCCATATTTGTGGATACACACATACACTCCCTCTTCCTTTCCTGGTCTAACATCTAGACCAAACAGGGCACATGGGAAACTTTGGTTTACACACTCGAATTGGTATTGCTTCCCTGAGTTTATCGGTTGTACAAACAGAGATTTTTTTTTATATTTGTCTAAAAGGACTATAATATTTCAGGCAGGGCACTACAAATTATTAAGAAAAGGTAGAGAGGATGAGGGTGTAGCTCAGTTGTTAGAGTGCCGGCCTAAAACAAACCAAACACCCTGAGTTCCATTACCACGTGTAATGTCAACACTCAACATGTTGAGGCAGGACAACCAGAAGCTCAAGGACACCTTTAGTTACCTACATAGCAAGTTCTAGACCAGCCTGGGGTTGACTTGAGCCTGTCTTAAAAAGTGAAGAAGGACAGAGAACAGGTAAGGGGTAAGTTCTAGAAGTCTGTTGTATGATATGAAACCTACCTAGCAATACTGTATTATACATTGATATATATGTATGTAAACATTTATTTATAGACAAGAGTTTTCCTGTCTATAAAACTGGCAATTTTCATACCCCAGACTCCAGAGTGCTGGAATTACAGGTGTGCTCTACCACACCTGTCTAAAGTAAGTTCAGAGGACAGAGCTCATGTTAAGTGTTCTTGGAAGAAAGGGGAGAGGACAACAAAGTGCTTGGAGGTATTTAGTACCCTCGTTGTGATGATGGCGTTGTAATAGATGCTTAAGCGTTAGCTACTGTTCTAGTATTCATGACAGACACCTGCTGAGAAGCAACATAGAAAGGGTTTAGTTTGTCTCACAGTGTGAGGGTGTAGTCCCTCAGAGTGGAGAAGTGATGGCCACGAAAGGGTGTGGTCTTTCTGTCTCCACTTGCTGGAATTATGGGCATACACCACAATGCACAATTTATTTGGTGTTAGGGATTGAACCCAGGGCTCTGTGAATGCTAGGTTTTTTCTTATTTATTTATTTAGGTTTTTTTTTTTTTTTTTGAGACAGGTTTCCCTGTGTACCCTTGGCTGTTCTGGGACTCTTTCTGTAGACCAGGTTGGCCTGGAGCTCACAGAGATCCCTCCTGCCTCTGCCTCCCAAGTGCAGTGCTTAAAGATGTGTGCCACCATGCCCAGCTCGGTTACCACCTTCCTTATGGTACTACCTGCCTACCCAGGAATGGTACTGCCCACAGTGGGCTGGATCTTTCTGCATAAATTAGACATGGAGAAAACATGACCCCCTCATCCCCATGCCCACAGGCCAGTCTGGTAAGGCATTTCTTCCACTGATGGCCCTGCTTCGATTAGCCATGGAATACGGAAAAAGAATGTTTCTTCTCCCTCACTGTTCCTTTTCCTGGACTTCAGCAGATGACCTTGGTTGGCATTATAAGACAGATTTTTCTGAAGACACGCCATCAAGGCTGAGCTTATCTTCTTTCCCATGAGTTCATGTTTCCTTCCTAGTTGACTTTATTTCTTTGACTATCAAATTTCAGGAATGACACATTTTGCTTCTTCAAGTTGTATGTAGCTGGCACAGCACACACACACACACACACACACACACACAGAAAGAGGTATGCACACCCACTCAAATCTTTGAAGAGCTGCAGAGACCGTTGTCTGGGTTGTTTTCCTTTACCAGCTGGAAAAGCAAGTCAATTAGTGAGAAACAGTTGAGGTCACTTGAGAAGTTAGCTTTCACCATTTGGCTCCCAGAGGAGACCAACATTTGCTTTTTTCTAAAAGTAACTCTTTATGTCCTTTGGTTGGAAGTCATGGAGCAAAATGGCAATGAGTTATAAAACAAAGGAGAGGTGTTGAAGCACATCAAAGTATTGGAACACACGCCTACATCCCTACTCCATCCCAATCCAGCTCCACCCTGTCCATTTCCACAGAGCACTTGCAAAAACATACAACTCTCATCTAGAGAACTTTAACCTTAGAGTTAGTAATATGATAAGCAAGATAATTTTTACTATGAGCAGCTGTTGTGTCTTATAGGATATTATTTGCACTGTTCTAAAACCAACTGCGATACCTGGCCTTCCTTGCAGGCTATGTAGCAATGCCCCTGACCTCTATCTACCACTAGATGCCAGCCAGATCTCTCCACTCCTAGTGGGACAATCGGAATGTTTGCAGGGGGCTAGGGAGATGGCTTAGTGAGTAAAAGTGCTTGCTTTGCAAGCCTGAGGACCAGAGTTCAGATCCCCAGAATCCATGTTTACAAAGCTAGACATGGAGGCATGTTCTTATAACCCCAGTATTGGGGAATTGAAGGTGGAAATACCCCCAGGCTTGATTTATCAGCTAGCCCAGGTAAGTCAGTCAGCTCCAGGTTCATTGAGAGACCCTGTCTCAAAAAATAAGGCGGAGGGCTACAGCGATGGTTCAGCACTTACTGTTCTAGAAGATCCAGGTTTAGTTCCTGGCACCCAATTCAGGCAGCTTACAAGCACTGGTAACTTTAGCTCCAGGGGTTTCCAATGCCTCTGGCCTCTGTGGGCATCTGTACTCATGTGTACATAAACACACACACACACATGCATGCACCCCACATGAGCACACATACATAAACATACAAAAAGTTTTCTGATGTCACCAAAAGCCCATGAGGATGGATAAAGTCACCCATGATGGACAGAACCATAGTCTAGTAGAATTGCTTGCCTTGTTAACCAATTCGGCGGGATCCAAAGTGTTTATTGCCCTGCGGGGAGGGTAGGAGGCTTCAGTGCCAAGCACGTTTGTGGCTGGAAGCTTTCACAAGTAAGTCAGACTGAAATGGACAAGGAGCAAAGTTTCACCCAAGGATTGTGACAGTCACAGCTGCAAGCTGGCAGGGGATGGATGCAAATCCTTTTGGATATGCTAGCCTATGAACAGAAAATACAGTACTATTATTCTGTGAACAGAACAGGACAGTCCTCTGTTTTCAGAAGTGACTTCAAAGTTGTTGCTGTTTCTTTTGTCTCTTTCTGTCTCCTTCTGAGACTTTATGTGGTTGTCATCCTCAGCCACAAAATTGAGATTCTTCACAGTTCGCTGGAGTCCCAGAGAAAACTTTTTCTTCCTGAGTCTGTGGGGCTCGATGATGACCTACTGAGAGCATAAAATGGAGATGCTCATCTGAGCTTCTTCTAACTTGTGGTACCTCGTTTTTCCCAGAGCCAGTAGACACTTTGCTCCAGATTCCATCAATGAAATGGAATTATAGGCTGGTGTGTGTGTGTGTGTGTGTGTGTGTGTGTGTGTGTGTGTGTTGAGTGTACTTACGAGGAGGCAGCGGTAGACATCGGCGTCTCCCGTAATCACTCTCCACATTACATAGTTGTTTGCTTACAGCAGAACTAGGGATTGAACCAAGGACTTCGTGTGTGAGAGGCAAGTGCGCTACCACTGAACTGTAGCTCCATCTTCCACTCTCCTTTTTTGGGAAAGGGCCTTTCAGTGATCTACAGCCTCTCTCCTATTTGGCTGCACTGCCTGGCTAGTGAGCCCCTGGCATCCACCTGTCTCTGCTTCCTAGGGCTGGGCTTACAAGCTCTTTACACTGGTGCTACGGATTGAACTCAGGCCCTCGGGCTTACCAAGCAAGAATTTTGCTGACTTAGCCATTTCCTCAGCTCATAGACTGGTACTTGCTTCTATAGGAAGTTCCCATGGTTCTAGGCCCTCGGGGTGGGTCCCTGTGTTGAAGTTGGAGGAAATCTATGCTGCCTTCCCCCAAATGTGTTACAGCTTTCCTTTGCTCTTATCAGGGTGGCCCTACCCTTTAACACAATAAGACCCAAACAATGAAAAAGCAGTGGTGAGATTTAGACCCTACAAATCACAAAGGAAGGAAATCTGAGTTACTGCTTTCACTTGGGGTCTCATTCAACCAGCCCAGGCATTATCAAAAGATCAGGGAATCGTTATACATTCCACAACGTATAATTATCAATAAGGATGCCATTATAGGCTTAGACTCTTAAAATAACTGGACCTTTGAACTTTCAGGTGAGATGCAATCACAGAGTGTTAGCTGGGGTGTCTTAGAGCTTTTAGAAGTAAATTGTGAGAACACTTTTAGTTACATGTAACAATACAGTTAGCTGTATGGGTAGCTGTAATGTCTTTAGTCTTTGACCAATTTAAATTTGGAGTGGTTAGCATCTAAAGCCCTGCTTAGATATCCTGACCTCATTCTTATTTATATATCACTTATTATTTATTTACAAATTATTGTGATTATGGTGTGTGTTTTAAAGTCAATTGTACTTTAACACTGCAGGGTTTGCCTTGGCATGTGAGATCATCATAATAATATTACCTTTTAAACTCTGGGACAAAATCTAGGGTTTGAGTTTCCCTCACTCTGCAGATTTGTGATTTAGCTGGAGAATTACATTCCACCCAGACATTCTCTAATGCTTGGAGGTATTGCAATAAATTAAGTGGGAAAATTCAGAGCATACCCCATCCCAGTTCTTATTAGGTATGTAACATTTCTCAATGAAAGTAATATCACAGAGTAATTTGGTTATTAAGTCAGTAATTGCATATCTTGTTCTGGTTATAAAGTTACCTTTTGCAAACAGTTCACTCCCTCCATTTTAATAGCCGTATCAAGAAAGGTCCATCATGAATTTTCTTTGAAGAAATTGCTTGAACTATGTTTGTTCTATCTGAGTTTACCATTATGCTGAAGCAAAGTCTTGTCCTTGGAGCTCATGCATCCAAAAATGTCACATAAATATTTGATAAACTGAGTCTTTTTAAATCACATCTAGGAGGACATAGTCTAATTACCATTCTGTGGGTGGTAGAATTACAATTGATTAAATAAAAATTTCCTTTAGGGGCTGGACGTATAGCTCAGTAGAGGTCTTGTCTAGCACGTATAGGCCTTGGATTTCATTCCCAGCACTACAGAAACATATATTTTCTTTGTACTATCTTTTAAACTTTTTTCAGCAACAAATAATATATTATTGTATGTTTTGTTTCTTTCTTTTTCTCTTTCCACTTTTTGAGACAGGGTCTCTCTTTGCAGCCTTGGCTGGCCTGGAACTCACTCAGTAAGCCAGGCTGGCCTTGAACTCAGAGATCAGTCTGCCTCTGCCTCCCGAGTGCTGGGGATTATTGTGTATTCTGAAAGCATCGTAGAAGATGTAGTAGCATCTTGCTTTGCCAGTGCACTTGCAGTGGTGGGCCACACCCTATGGGCGTGGCTTCAGGTAGAGGAGGGGCTGGCTCAGGCTCTTGGGTTTCTGTGAGAGCATCAGAAAGGCAGAGACTGCATTTCTTAGGGAAGACAGAGGTGTAAGTACTTCCTTAATAAATACCTGTTTACCATTTGTCTTGGGTCTTGTGGACTCATTTAAACCCTGCCTTCAAGAAGATGGATTCAGCATCCTACCTGTTCCAACCTAGTTGATAACAGAAATCCAGCATAATTTTTTTCAATCCCATGAATGCATATACAATTTTTATCTTGTCCTGGTAATACAGTTTTAAGGTATCTATGAGAAAATAACTAATACATATCTAGAGATTAAAAGAAATAACCATCTCTCTGCAGCCAATTAAGATGACCAGGTTGCTTTCCTCATGGGGGCCTGGTGAGCATTGGCTGCAAACGGCAGCCACCACGATGGTATACACAGCACGCTGCCAATCTGAATTGCCCTAAGGGACCATGGAGATACTTTTCTCCATGTCTCCGATCTCAGCGCTGTCCTGAAACAATGCTCCACAGTTACTCGAGCTGTCTTTGGGAAGCTCCAGGACACAGTGGCCAGGGTACGTATTGGCCAAGTTGCAGAACAAAGTGCATGTGGTTGAGGTCCTGCACAGAGCTCAGTTCAACTTCCCTGCCTGACAGAAGCCACAACTCAAAGCGAGGCTTCATCAAGTTTAATGCAGATGACTCAGAGTACCTGGCTCAAGCCTGATGACTGTGGGGTCAAACATGTCCCCAGCCATGATTCCATGGGCAAATGGTGGGTCCCAGACCGCTGAGGGTTTCCACTGTCTCATCTGTCTAAGGAAACTCATCAGTCCTCAAGTTGGTCTACACCAGGTAGAAAGTGATCCCGGATCCGGTTGCTTTGGAGCCTCTGATTTTGTTGTCCTCACCATTTCTGATCATGCCTCCACAGCCATGACAAGCACCTGCTTATGCTGTTAGATACATTTATTCTAAGAACATGTTGGGGATACTCAATGCGCATCACAGAACACAGAATCCTCTCCTCATTCTTAGCAACAGGAGCGCTTACCTTTATCCTGAGAAGCAGCTTTGTTTATGCATCATTTTGCAATGATTTGGGTATCAGGATGAATTCCCTTCATGACATGAAATTTCTATAGTAGCCTCAATTTCCATTTTGCCTTATTTTGTAACCATAATTTTCTTTTGTTCCAATTTCATTACCAACTTTTTTTTTTATAACCACTTATGTTTTTATCTTTTATTTTTGCAGTACTGGCATTGAAACCAGAGCTCATATTAGGTAAATGTTCCACCTCTGACCTGTATTCCCAACCCACCATCTTATATAAATTTTATTCTATCCTGTATGTATGTCTGTAAAATTGCCTGAATTGTTTTTCACATCGGTGCATTCTGATTCAGTGTTTTGCTTTTAGATTCTGCTAGCTCATTAGGGCCCCAACTGCCTAGGCACAGTAATATCTGTAAGTCCAGTAATATCTTTCTCTCCTTTTAAATTAAAATTTTTTTCACAGTAAAAAGTCGAGGACACTCAGATTGGTACCCACAATGTATCCATGAATAGACTTGTATTTCTATCCAATTCTTCTTCCTTGATCTATAACAAAAATGGCCCTTATTCAACAGCAGACACTTCCCTGGGGTAAAGATGGCTTGCTTCATGAAAAAAACAAACAAATCCAACAAAACAGGTTTGTCATTCTCATCACTGGTTTGGACCATGCAATCCTTCCACTCTTCACCCAGAGCACCACAGCTACTTCTGTGGCCATGATTGTATAGGAGAGGCTTTTGTTCATTGTCTGCTTTGGTTTCTGACAGCCAGTAGCTAGGAAGGAGATACTCAGCTTCCTCCTAGGAGGTCTCTCTCTCTCTCTCTCTCTCTCACACACACACACACACACACACACACACACAGGTACGCACTCACATGCATGTACACACTCATATGCACACACACACTCACACACACACAATTAAGTTGGGGCTGGAGATACGGTTCGACCAGTAGCGTGCCTTTCACATAACCATAAAGACCCGAGTTTGGAACCCAGAACCTACATGAAAGCCAGGGGCATACCTGTAATTCCGGCACTGGGAAGGTGGAGACAGGAATTGGTGAGCTCCAGGTTCAATGTGAGATTTTTGTCTCAAAAATGAAGGTAGAAAGTGATTGTGGGAGACATGGTGTTGACCTCTTCCTTCACATGCATACACACATGGGTTTTTTTTCTTTCCCTCGGACACTCTCTCTCCCTCATACTCCCCCCCCCCCCGCCCGACACACTCGTGCATTACAGAAAGAAGTACTGAGTCAGATAACTTAGCATCAAAGCGCTTGCGGTATAGGCAGCAAGTATGGAGACCAGAGTTCTTATCCCTGGAATCCACACAAATGCTTGCTGGGCCCTGAGGCTTGTAATCCCAGTCTTCAAAAGGCACAGTCAGGAGTCCTGGGAACAAGCTGCTAATGACCATTTGTATCAGTGAGCTCTGGGTTCAACCGAGGGACCCTGCTACAGCAAATAAAGCACAGTGATAGAGGATGTTCCTTCACCAGCCAGGGCACCCATACAAATGCAAACAAACACGCACGCGGGCGTGTGCTCACACATGCACGCACCCCACGTAAGAAAAAAATTAAAAAGAAAGAAAAACATCTAAAAATGAGCACTGCTTTCATAATCTTTTATCTACTGACCATGTGTACAACATATTAATCAAACGTCGTTGAATAGGCTTAAAGCACAATTAAGTTAATGGTGTTCAGAGGCGGAGACATGGTCAACTCAGGGCACCATCCCTGGGATGAGAAAACCCTGGTGAAGAGGTCATCAGCACATCTCCAGGGGAAGCCTGCAAAGGTGGATGGGCTTATGATTGATGAGGAAACAAACAAAGGCCCACGTGCCCAGAATCCACAAGGAGGTTACATTGAGGACGGGGATGTCTCATGCAGACTTAGTGTCTGAAACAATGGGTTATCTTGGCTTGTTTTCATTTTTTTAGAACCCTGAAAAGCCACACTTGTTTTAAGCAGCTGCAAAATAACTAGCGTCTTATAGAGCACAATCAAGATTCAGTTGGCACGTCCTTGTTCTCATCAAATAGCATGTTTCAGCCCAGATGCTCTGGTAAATACTCATAAATAGTGCAATTTTTGTTTCTACGGGCTGATATTTGCAAGGCCAAGCTCTTAGAGAGAGTAGACACAAAGTAGCTTTTTTTTTTTTTTTTTTTTTTTTTTTGTAGAAGAATCCCTTCAGTTGTTTGTTTCAAGGATCTCACCCTGCTTCCTGCAGAACCAAACATCCATTGCTCCTTCCCGGCTTCCTTCCCCCCTCCCCTCCCTCCTCTCTCTCTCCTCCCTCCCCTCCGCTTTCCTTCCCCACCTCCCCTGTTTTCCTGAGACAAGATCTCATCAGAAGCGGCTAAGACTGACTTTGAACTTAGAATCTTCCTGGTTCCGTTTCCCTTGAACTTTTTACCCTCCTCCTTCTAGCTCCCGAGTGCTTGGATTACAGGTTTGCCCAACCATTCCAGGCTTATTTGGTTTTGTACATGGAAGCCAGGGTCTTATGTATGCTGGGTAAGCATTCTATCAACAGAACTACTCCTCAGTCCTGGAATATACATTTTCTGAAAGAATAATTCATAGAACAAAATGATACAATGAGATGTGTGTTTATGGTTTTAGAGTGTCAGTGGTCTATGATAGACAGTGGAACTAAACAAAAAAGATGGTTAGATTAAAAAAAAAAAAAAGACTTCATTTGGCCCAGGGCAAAATAAATGTTTGCAGTATATAAAATTCAAATCTTCCTGAATCTTGGCATATATACCTAGGAAAGAGTCTCCTGAGGTATAATTAATACACGAAACACTACATATACTTAAATGTACACTTTGGTATACATTTAAGTAAACGGATACAAGGGGTCTCTTGTATCCATGTCTGGCCCTGAATTTGCTGTGAAATTGAGGATGAGCTGAACTTGGGATTCTTCTGCCTCTGACTCCTCAGTGCTGGGATTACAGACAGGCCTGCACCATTACTTCCAATTTATGTGGTGTTGGGGGTCACAGCCCAGGGCGGCATACATGCTAGGCAAGCACCCTATGGGCTGAGTTACTTCCCAGCCCCCATTCTGAGATTTCGACACACACATACATACATCTATACATGTACATGTATACATGTACATACATACATATATATGTACTCACACATATATACACACATGTGCACACTGTGACCGTAAAGACAATGAGCATACCCATCACATCCAGGCTTCCTCATCCCCCTACCCCCCCCTTACCCAACCCACTCCAGTCTCTCTCCCCACATAATCCTCAGGCAAGCCCCAATATTTCTCTTTTTTGTCACTAGATTTATTTTACATAAGTGTTAGCATCCATGCCCTCATGTTTGGTTGGGCTTTGTAGGAATCATCTAAGATTCACTCAGATGATAACATTTATCCATTTGTCCAGCACTCCTGCTGGACAAATATACCACAGTAGTTCATCCATGTGTCTGCCAAAGGACACTGGATTACTTACAGGTTTTTAGCTATTAAAAATAGAGGTGCTGGGGGAATATCTCAGTGGGTAAAGTGCTTGCTGTATAAGCACAAGGAATTGAGTTAAGATCTCTGGCCCAGGGAAGCATCCTGTCAGCAGATGGGAGCAAATACAGAGACCCACAGCCAGATGTTACACAGAGAGTGAGACCTTGGAACACACAGCTCTATGTGTGATGTCGATGGGAGATGTCATTCTGGTGTGTGTGTGTGTGTGTGTGTGTGTGTGTGTGTGTGTGTGTGTAAGAGTGCAGTACCTGTGGAGGCCAGAAGAGGGTGTGGGATTCCCTAGAAAGTAGTTCTCAACCTGTGAGTTTTCACAGGAGTCACATATCAGATATCCTGCATATCAGATATTTACATTATGATTCATAACAGTGGCAAGATTACAGCTATGAAGTAGCAACAAAAATAATTTTAGGGTTGGGGACAACATAATGTGAGGGACTGTATTAAAGGGACTGCATTAGGAAGGTTGGAAACCACTGCTCTAGAGATGGAGTATAAGCCACCCCAAATGAGTGCTGGGAACTAAACTATAGCCTCTGCAAAACAGTACACACTCTTTTTTTTTTAATCTATTTTTTAAATGATATTTTTATGTTCCAATCCCAGTTCCCCCTCCCTTCTCTCCTCCTGCTCTCCCCACCCTGAGTGTTCCATCTGCTCCTCAGAGAGGGTAAGGCCTCCTCTAGGAACTCTACTAAGTCTGTCCCATCATCTTGTTGAGGCAGGATCAAGGCACCTCTCCACCCCCACACTCCCGTGTCTAGGCTGAGCAAGGCGTCTCTCCATACAGAATGGGCTCCACTGTGCATTAGTCAGTCTGTGCATTAGTGTTAGATCTTGGACCCACTGCCAGTGACCTCATATTGTATCTGTCACACCTTTGCCACCTATATTAAGGGAGTCTAGTTTGATGTTAGCAAGTTTCCAATTTGTCAGCCCCGAGTCAGGGATCTCTCATTATCTCGGGTCAGTTGAGGGGCATCTAATCTGTCTCCAAGATATAGCAATTACATATAATGTTGCTGTGAACATAGTTGAGCAAATGTCCTTGTGGTGTGAATGTGCCTCATTTGGGTATATGCCCAACAGTGGTATTGCAGGGTCTAAAGGTAGGTTGATCTCTGATTTTCTGAGAAATCGCCATACTGATTTCCACAGCTGCTGTTCAAGTTTGCACTCCCACCAGCAGTGGAGGAGTGTGCCCCTTTCTCCACATCCTCTCCAGCATAAGCCGTCTTTGGTGTTTTTGATTTTAGCCATTCTGATAGGTGTAAGAAGGAATCTCAGAGTGGTTTTGATTTGCATTTCCCTGATGACTAAGGATGTTGAGCATTTCCTTAAGTGTGTTTCCACGACTTTAGATTGTTCTGTTGAGAATTCTCTATTTAGATCTGTACCCCATTTTTAAAATTAGATTATTTTGTAGTTTGATTTCTTGTTTCTTGGGTTCTTTGTATATTTTGGAGATCAGCCTTCTGTCAGATGTGGGGTTGGTGAAGATATTTTCCCATTCTGTAGGGAGCCATTTTGTCTTGTTGACCGTGTTCTTTGCTTTACAGAAGCTTCTCAGTTTCAGGAGGTCCCATTTATTAATTTTTGCTCTCAGAGTCTGTGCTACTGGTGTTCTATTTAGGAACTGGTCTCCTGTGCCTATGCATTCAAATGTATTTCCCATTTTCTCTTCTATGAGGTTCAGTGTGGATGAATGGATTTATATTGAAGTCTTTGATGCATTTAGAGTTGAGTTTTGTGCATGGTGATAGATATGGATCTATTTGCATTCTTCTATGTGTTGGCAACCAGTTATACCAGCACCATTTATTGAATATATTTTCTTTTTTCAATTTTATATTTTAAGCTTCTTTGTCAAAAATTAGGTGTCCATAAGTGTGTGGGTTGATATCAGGGTCATTGATCAGATTCCATTGGTTCACCTTTCTGTTTTTATGCCAGTACCAAGCTGTTTTCATTACTATAGCTTTATAGTAGAGCTTGAAGTCAGGTGATACACACAGATGATCCTTTTGGTACAGAATTGTTTTGCCTATTGTGAGTTTTTTGGTTTTCCATATGAAGTTGAGTTTTGCTCTTTTAAGGTCTGTGAAGGATTGTGCTAGACTTTTGATGGGAATTGCAGTGAATCTGTAGTTTGCTTTTGGTAAGATTGCCATTTTTTACTATGTTGAATCTATCTATCCAAGAGCATGGAAGATCTTTCCATTTTCTGATATCTTCCTTAATTTCTTTCTTTAAAGACTTGAAGTTCTTGTCCTACAGGTATTTTGTTTGTTTGGTTAGAGTCACCCCAAGATATTTTATGTTAGCTGTGGCTGTTGTGAAGGCTGATATTTCTCCGATTTCCTTCTCAGCCTATTCATCATCTGTATATAGGAGGGCTATTGATGATTTTGAGTTAATCTTGTATCCTGCTACATTACTGAAGGTGTTTATCAGTTGTAGGAGTTCTCTGGTAGAATTTTTGGGATCACTTATGTATACTATCATACCATCAGCAAATAGTGACAATTTGACTTCTTCTTTTCCAAGTTGTATCCCTTAGATCGCCTTTTGTTGTCTTATTGCTATAGCTAGAACTTCTAGTACTATGTCGAATAGATATGGAGAGAGTGGACAGCCTTGTCTTGTTCCTGATATCAGTGGGATTGGTTTGAGTTTCTCTCCATTCAGTTTGATGTTGGCTGTTGGGTTACTGCATGTTGCCTTTATTATGGTTAGGTATGTAAAGCAGTACACACTCTTAACTGCTGCACCATCGCTCTATCTTCCCTCAGTAAAGCTGTTTTAGATGTCACAGTTAAGATTTAAAAGAGAAATATGTGATACACAAAACAACAGAGTATATAAACAACGTTGGTAAAACAAGACTCTGAAAAAATTAGACAGCAAAAGTATTTTCCTGCCAAGGAAAAATTTCTCAGGTTATTACCAATGTGCTTGTGGATTTTTAACAGTTAGATTTTAGTTGGGTAAGTGCAACTTTTTTTTGTTTTTCTGGTTTTGAGTTTTAAAACTTAGCTTATTTTTTTAATTGAAAATAATTTTTCATACACTATTCTGATTAGGATTTCCCCTCCCTCATCTCCTCCCAATCCTCCCCACCTCTCCACCCATAGAATTCTAAGCCTTCTTTCTCTCTCTTTAGACAACAAAAAAGTCAATAAAAAAAAAAAAAAAACCAGAATAAAACTAAGCATACAGACAAACATAGAAACAAAAACCAAATGAGCAAAAACAACAGCAAAGGCACAAGAAGCGCACGCGCACGCACGCACGCGCACGCACGCACGCACGCGCACGCGCGCACACACACACACACACACACACACGACATAAAAAGAAATCCAAACAAAGAAATATGAAACAACAACAAAAAAATGCATGAATATGCGTGTGGGAGTCAGAGTCAACATTGGCTAGCATTTCTCAGGGCTACCATCCACCCTGCTTTATTTTATTTTAGTATTTATTTATTTATTTACTTATTTTATTATTTTAGATGTGGTTTCTTCTTGACCCGAAGCTCACTTATTTGGTTAGACTGTCTGGGCAGTGAGGCTCAGAAATCTACCTGCCTCCACTTTCTCGGTGCTGGGATTGCATGCACACACCGCCAGATCCAGCTTCTTTACGTGGGTTCTGGGGCTCAAACTCAGGTCCTCCTGCTTGTGTGGGAATCATGTTACAAACTGAGCCATTTCCCCAGCTTCATCCAAATTTTCCAGGTTTTTCTTTTCTGTGCACATGTATGTGTAATGTGCGTGTGTATATTCACGTTCACATGTGTATGGATATAAGTATGTGCAAACAGATGTGGGTGCGCATGTGTACACACGTGTAGAGGCCCAAGCTTGTTGTTGGCATCTTCCTCCACTGTCTATTTCCTGAGGCTGGGTTTCTCAGGTGAACTCAGAGCTCTCTGATTGGCTAGTCTGGCCAGCCAGCTTTCCTTGGGGATGCTCTCTCTCTCTGCCTCCCAAGTGCCGGTGTTCCTGTCTTTTCCATGGGTGTTGAGGATCAGAACTCTGGTTCTCACACTTGCATGGCAAGTGCTTCAATCTCTGTGCTGTCTTCCCAGTCCTGTCCAAGTGTTTGCCTTTCTTGACATAAAGCAACCCTCTTCTTAAGACTGGGTTTCTTCTTTTAAGTTTTTGGGGAAAAAAAAATAGCTGATGTTAGTTTGGATCTAGTGAAGTCTGGTTCCAAAGTCTGGTTCTAGTGAAGTCTGGGCTTGTCTTCATAGCCTCTCTTCTTACAGTGACAGGAATGCTCTAGAATGAAGACATCTTCTCCAGGACTTCCTTGAAATGTCTGGGGAGGGGCATGTCCTGACGATAAAGAAATTTTGTCCATCCCAGATTGGCCCATGCTTTCCTGAAGCTGCCAACTTCCTGATTCAAATAGACTCCCAAAGGGATAGTGCCTCTGAACAAAAAGAGTCTTAAAAATAAAAATACGGAGAATTACAGATGCCTATAAGGGAAACCCACGGGAAAAGGCAGCATGATGACACAGAAGACAGTAAAAGTTACTTTAAACTTTTCATGGGCTTCGTTTGTTGACCATACTTATTTAAAAATATGGTCATTTTTTCCCATCTTCCTCTTTATTATCAATGTGTGGGTATGTGTTCCTGTGTGTGCAGGTATGTGTGTGTGTGTGTGTGTGTGTGTGTGTGTGTGTGTGTGTATGTGCAGGTGCATGTGGTGTGTGTGTGCGCGCACGCAGGTGTGTGTATATACATGTGTTTGCGTATGTGTGCATATGTGTGTATGCATGCATGTGCAGGTGCGTGTGGAAGTGTGTGTGTGTGCGTGCATACATGTGTGTGTATGTATGTATGTGCAGGTGCATGTGGTGTGTGTGTGTGCGCGCGCATACATGTGTTTGCTTATGTGTGCATATGTGTGTATGCATGCATGTGCAGGTGCGTGTGGAGGTGTGTGTGTGTGTAGGCTGGAGGACAAACTTGGGTATCAGGCTTAGGAACACTGTCCAGCTTCTTGGAGACAGGCTTTGTTACTGGCCTGAAACTTCTCAAATAGGCTACATTCACAGGCCATTGAGCCCATAGTTCCACCTGTCTCTAGCTCCTCAGCACGGGGATTGCAAGCATGTATTACTGCACCAGACACTTCTATAAGGGTGCTAGGGACTGAACTCAGGTCATAAGACAAGCACTTTACTAACTGGACCATCTTCTCAGCCCTGGTGTGGGCCTTCACTTTTTATTTTTTTGACATGGTGTGGCATATTCATGTCTGTGAATACAGGCGCATGAATGCCACAATGTATGTAGAGGCCAGAGAAGGAACGGGCTTGGGGGTGTCGGTGGTTCTAGCTTTCTACCTTGTTTGAGACAGGTCTCTATTGTTTTATGTGCCTATACAGGGCTGGCTGGCCAAGGAGCTTCTGGGGACTCTCCTGTCTCCACTTCTCATCTCGATAGAGGGGCGTTATCATTACAGATGCACACAGGACTGTGTCTGCTTTCACATAGGTTCATCATGCCTGGATGGCAAGCGCTTTAGCACTTTATGCACTGAGGTATGTCTTCAGACCCTTAGACCCAGAGCAAGGCTTTTTTGTTTTTTTTTTTTTTTTTGAGATAGGGTTTCTCTGTGTTGCGTTGGAGGCTGTCCTGGAACTAGCTTTTGTTGACCAGGCTGGCCTTGAAGTCATAGAGATCCGCCTGCCTCTGCCTCTCAAGTGCTGGGATTAAAGGCCTGAGCCATTGACGCCCAGCTCAGAGCAAGGTTTTTTGAAAGTTCATGAAACTAAAATAATTTTTCTGATTTATTTTAAAATAATTTTTTCATACAATATATTTTGATTGCATTCTTTCTCCTCTCTCAACTTCACCCAGATCCTTCCCTATTTCCCTACTCTCTATGTCTTCCATGATGACTCTTTTCCCTACTACTTCCTCTGGCCTCCTGGTCTCCTAGTCCTGCCTTTCTTGCTTTCCTATTGGCCAACAGTGCTTTACTCATTAACCAATAAGAGAAACATATTTACAGAATGACATCTCCCATCACATCGTCTATGTGGATGTGATGGTTTGAAAGAAAATGGCCCCCAAAGGGAGTGACACTATAAGGGGGTGTGGCTTTGTTGGAGGAAGTGTGTCACTGTGGGGGGCGGGCTTTGAGGTCTCTTTTCTCAAGCTTCACTCTGTGTGACAGTCAGTCAGCTTCCTGTTGCCTCTGGGTCAAGATGTAGGTCTCTCAGCTCCAGCACCACGTCAGCCTGCACGCCGCTACACTCCCCATCCTGATGATAATGGACTGAACCTCTGCAATTGTAAGTGAGCCTCCTCAATGAAATGCTCTTCTTTGTAAGAGCTGCTGTGGTCATGGTATCTCTTCCCAATAAAAACCCTAATAAGACAGTGGACACTTAGTTTATTTTTAGTTAATTCTTGCAGGTTCATTTTATATACTAGTTTTGGTATTTCAAAAATTGTTCCGGCCTCCCTTTTGCTTAGCTCACAGCCTAATGCATGTAAACTACAGATGAAGGTGTTGAGAGCTGGTCCCCTCCCCTTTCATCTTCATTTATCAACTCACTTCCGTACAAATGAAATTTGGACTATTCAGACAAAACTACCTTTTAGGAAAACAAACAAACAAACAATCAAACAAACAAAACCAAACTTGTATTCTAATCTATCAGCATAATCAAACATGGCTTTTAGGTGGTCTTGCTTTGGCAGATGTGACCAAAGAAGAGCAAAGCTAGATAATCAGAGACAAGTTAAAAAAAAAAAAAGTTTTCTGGGGAAACAGCTTAGTTGGTAAAGTGCTTACCAGGCAAACACTGGGTTCAGACCTCCAGCACCCATACAAAAGCCAACCATGATGGTTTGTACCTATAACCCTACTCCTATGGAGGCAGAGACAGGAGGGTCCCTGGAACCTGAAACTCAGCTGATTTTTTTGCTGGATAGGTGGTCTCTTGTCTCAGGAAATAAGGTGGAGAGCAGTAGAGGGAAACGTTCTCCATTGACCTTTGGCTTCCACGTGCCCTCACGTGCACACTCCCACAAACGCATACACACTAGAAACAAAACAGAAAAGAAAAGGAAGTTACCCTCCATGGCCCGTACTTCAGATTCATTCATCTTCCTAGTAACGGCTCCCTAACCCTATGCTTCGAGGTTCCCAATGTAGCTTCTGCATTTCAAGGTCTGATGCACAGTTCATTGGAATGTATTTGACATATTAACTTTGAACCTTTAAAGAAAAAAACAAAAACAAACAAACAAACAAACAAACAAAAAAAACAGCTTTTACTCCTATGTGGTCACGTATGCCTGGATGGCTTGCCTCTTCCCATACAGATCTGGCTTTGCAGAAACGAGGTAACTCATCTTTTTCATGTAAGCACAGAACATCAAAAGGACCAACTTCCTACTGAGGAGTGCTCAAAGACTAGCTTTAAAAATCAAGAGAGGAATAAAAGCCAAGGTTTTGGCATAGCCCACGGTTGCAAGAAACTTACTCCACTCCATGCTGGCTTGTGTTATGCAGTATGTGGTTGGTTGGAGTCGTCTTTGGCCTTTGGGGAAACAGAGTTATCTTAGGCCACTCTGATGAGACAGTCAGTAACAATGTATCCTACACTGATGCCAGGGGAGAGACACAGCACTCCTGTGAGAAGAACCCAGTGACCCATGTGTGGTTGAGAGCATGGAATGTTTTCCCGGAGCAGAACTCAGCCGCAGGAGCCTGTTGGATTACTCTAGCTTTTGTTACCCATTAAAACCTCTGTCTTCCATGACACACTCTCTGTTTCCCATTGGTTCTGGCCCGAGATGGGAGCTGGCTTGGACCTTAGTCCTCCCACACTGTGCTTTCTGCTTCCTTCTCCTGCTGAAGAGCCAAGTCTTTGTCACAACACCTGTCTGCGTCCATCAAATACAACCCTCTCTTGCTTCGTTTTTCCTCTTCTTCCTTTCTCTTGCTCTCTTCCTTCCCTTACCCATCCTTTCTGGTCCCTGGAGTAACCAAAAGCGTGCATGGAAATATCCTATGTTTCATTCATGTGAGACGCGAATGCTTCCAGTTTATAACAATACAAATCGATTGGAAACATTTGAGGCAAAGGCTGCAAAGATGACATATTTGTGTTGCAAGCATGATGGCTTGAGTCGGATTCCCAGAACCCATATTTTAAAAAAGCTAGGAGTGATGTTCAGTCTGTAAGGCAGCTGCAAACCGAGCCTTACACCTAGGTGATCCCTAGGATTTGTCTAGTGAAAGGAGAGACCCCCAACTCCTGCATGCTGTCTTCTGACCTCCACACATACACTGTGGCACACACATGTACACCCAGCCCCCCAAAATAAAAACACATAGATAGAGGAATGTGTTTTATTTTTAAACTGGCATGCTGGTGCATGCTTGTAAGCCACATGCCAGGCAGGTAGTGAGAGGGGGCTCACTGGCCAGCGGCACAGCCACGAGTTCTAGGCCAATGAGAAAACTTGTCTCAAAAAATTAGGTGGTCGATACCTCTGGGACCACATCTGAGGCTGTCCTTGGGCCTTCACCCAAGCGTGTGAATCCTGTACACATGCATGCATCCACACATATGAATAGGCACCCACATACGTTCAAGTAGTAGAAATAGGTTAATTTGGTGAGAGAATAGAGATGCTGCTAAGAGTTATCCCAGGGTCTTAGGCCCAGTGTCTGGGAACCTGGGCACTCGGGTTCCCACACAGCTCTGAGGCAGCTCTGCACGACGACGAAGCCTTACTCCAGGAGACCGTGTTCTTCCAGGCATGGCTGATGGAACTAGGACAACACACTCCAGGCAGTGCACGTCCTGAGGTGTGGCCTCACAGACAAAGACAAGCCAGGTTAACCATATTCTCCCCCTAAAAGATTTCTAGAGATTTCTACAGGGACCACACGGGAGTTTCTAGCGGGAGCTGAAGCTGAAAGGTCATCAGAATAAGAGAGGTGTAGGAAGCAATAAGTAAGTCATCTTCGTGGGGAGTGGGAGCTATGAGACAGAGAAAAGACACCTAGCAAAGCAGAGCGGTGAGGACCGAGCCACTAAGGGTCCCATGCGGCCTTGGCAAGAACCACTGTCCAATTCAGCCTCTGTGGGGCTTATGTTCTTAAAAGTTATGACCTTGCAGGCTGGGGATGTGACTCAGTGGGTAAGAATTCTTGCCGTGAAAGCATGACGACGGAGTTTGGATTCCCACTACCCATATAAAAAGCAAAAAGCTGGGTTTAATGCTTGGGTGGGTGGTGGCACACACCTTTAATCCCAGCACTCAAGAGGCAAAGGCAGATGGATCTGTGAGTTCAAGGCCAGCCTGGTCTACAGAGTCAATACCAGGACAGCCAGAGCTACACAGAGAAACCCCATCTTGTAAAACCAAACCAAAACAGGTTTAGCTGTGCCTGCCTGTAACCCAGACGCTAGGGAGTAGAGGATGATAATGAAACCCAGGGTGTTTATGATAGCTTACCCAGGAGTGTGGTGGTTCGAATGACAATGGCCCTCACAGGGTGTGACATTATTGGAGGTGTAGCCTTGTTGGAGGAAGTGTGGCACGTGGGGTGGGATTTGAGGTTTCAGAATCTCAAACCAGGCCCAGTGGCCCACTCCCTTTTCCTGTTGCCTGAGGATCCAGACGTAGAACTCTCAGATCCTTCTCCAGCACCATGCCTGCCTGCACACGGCCATTCTTCCTGCCACGATGACAATGAACTAAGCCTCCGAATTGCAAGCCAGCGCCACTTAAATGTTCTCCTTTATAAGGGTTGCTGTTGTCAAGAGCGTCTCTTCACTCTTCACAAGCAGCATGAGGGAAGGCTTCCAGGGTCACAGGCACCTGCGCCTACACCACCGAAGGAAAGACCTCTTCCTCCCTCAACAGCTATTAACTGCTATCAATACCCAGTGATGTGTGGAGCCCCCATTATGATAACTTTTATTTATTTATCGACCAAGAGGAAGGTATTCTTTTGAGGGAAAGTCCCTGGAAGAAGACAGCCCCTTATGTCCTGGTTAGGTCCAGATCAGATGTCAGTCAACAAAAAGTAAGATGGGAATTGGTTTCTTTCCATAGGTGCATTGTGGCTAATGACACTGGGGTGCTGTTATCAAGAAGAAGAAGGTAGCAGGGCTGTTGTGCGGGCAGCCAATGGCCACACACAGCTTAGGTCTAGAAACAGATTTTCATTTTCCTTTTTGTAAGTTTTTTAAAGATTTATTTCTACTAATTTGTATGTGACTATGTGTGTAGGTGTCTTTGGAGGTCGGTAGAGGGTGCTGGATTCCCGGAGTTGGAACTAAAGGTGGTTGTGAGCTTCCCTGTGTGAGTACTGGGCATCAAACTCTGTTCCCCAGAAAAAGCAGCGAGTTCCCTCAATCACGCAGCCATCTTTCTAGTCCCTCTTTTAAAATCAAATAAAAATTCAAACAGAGGGTTTTATTGTAGCCCAAACTGGGCTCCAACTTTCTATGCAGATAAAGGTGACCCTGAACATCTTATCTTTTTGTTCTGACCTCTCACATGTTAGGATAACATCACCATAGCTGCCTCTGGAAATAGATTCTAAGATGAATCTTTATATGTAGGATGCTACATAAGATCAAATCCCGTGGAAGGACCATTGCCTCAAGAAACGTGACGAGTAAAAGAAATGTGGTAACCATGATGCAATCTCTAACCAGGAAAAAGAAGTAGCTTAATTCTAAGGAAATCTAATCAAAACCAGACTCGCTTATGGGCGTTCATTACTTGTACCCGTAAGGCTGGGGATGCGGCTGAGTTGACAGAGGGCTTGGTAGGTGTACATGAAGACTGGCTCTGATCTTCCAACACAGCCTAAAGCACACATGGTGCAAGCAAGCTAGCTAGCTAGCTAGCTAGCAAGCAAGCAAGCAAAACACCACAATGAACAACCATCCTAATGTAAAGTGTTAGTAATGGGGGATACTGAACAAAGGGTATATGCTAATTGACAAATCTTCCCAACTTTTCTGTGTATCAGAAACTGTTCTATAAGGTTAAGTCTCTTATAGACAAACAGAAACCAACTAGAAGAGGTGAGTAACTGGACTGGGTAGAAGAAAAGGTTGGATTGCCATGCAGGTCCAACAAAATCCTTGGGCAGCCCTCTGGAAATCACTGGTGAGTATTGCCCACCTGTATTTCCCATGCCAAACCAAGCTGTCTCAGTTTACAGCCTACTGCCTTGCTCAGCCAGTAAATGCAGACCGTGCTGAGAAGGCACGGTCTTGGCAAAGTGGTTCTTTCTATTCAAGGATGACCATGAAAACGCTGACAGCTGGCAGCCATCTGTTGGCTACAGTTCTTACATCTGGAAAGCAAGTCCCTCCATGGCCGGGGATCTGAGAGGTGTCATTTTGTGCATACCACACCCATAGGTCTTACTCTAATATCTCTGCAGCAGAGGGGGAATGAAACGTAGGTCTATCTTAAGAAGAGACTTACTGCCTTGACTGCTGTAGGGGAAGCCGTTCCCACATTGGAAGAGCAGAGAAGTAGGACTCTGGGGACAGAGCCTGGGCAACTCCCTGCCACTACCAAAGGCTTGTCATAGTCATAGGGTACCTGCAAGTATAGGCATGATGTAAGAGTTTCCAAGAACTGCTCCAAAGGGGTTACAGATGAAGACTATTTATGAATTGCCTTTATTCTAAAATTAGATGTTTGTTTGAAACCATAAATGCCCCGTTTCTGTGTTCGGAAATAGTGACAGGGTTCCTACTAAACTCATCAAAGACCACAATCTATCAGAGGTGTCGTGTGGTTTCAAAGTCATCAATTGCTCTTTTTGCTTTTCTTAATTTACTTGTACTTTTATTTATTTACAGGAGTAGCAGGCATTGAACTAAGGGCCTTGTGCATGCTAGGTAAGTAAGTACCACTGAGCTGCATCCCCAGGCATCAATTGCTCATCTTTTAATTTTTAAATGTGAGAAGGATGCTTTACCATCTAGGTCCTTTATTTTTATTAATTTATTTATTTTTGTACATTAATCCATGAACTCACAGGGCTCCAGTATCTCCATCTCCCTCCTGTTAGTTAAGACAAAATATGATTCTCTGGGTGGAGCAGACTGTGTTTCACTCGAACCCAGGTGCCTTTCTCTCTGGCTTCCTTTGTCTGGCCATTTTTTTTCACCCATTTCAGGAAGCCGTCTTGGCTTTTAGAGTATTTGATGTGCTCAATATGTACACTAATTCTCTCGGTAGGGATCTTACCCTTAACTTCCTTGTTGTAGGATAATCCTTTTGTTCACTGTGAAGATGTGTCTCTGCCTAAGGTGCCTTCTGATTGGCTTAATAAAGAGCAGAGTGGCTAATAGCTAGGCAGGAGAGGAGAGGAAGGATTTCTGGGGAGAGGAACTTGGGAAGAATCTGAGGTGTCCAGGATTATTTACCAGCCAGACGCAGAGGGAATAGGACATGCAGAATGAAGGAGAGGTAAAGAGCCACCTGGCAGGACATAGGTTATAGAAACAGGTTAATTTAAGTTATAAGAGCCAGTTGGGAACTAGCCTAAGCTAAGCCCAAGCTTGCATAGTTACTATACTTCCTTGTTTACAATGATGCCCATAGCAGGCTGAGTGATATTGTAAACCCTCTCAGTTTCTGCATGAAGAATTTGGAATGCTTCATGAAGTTGCTTGTCGTGCTTGCATGAGGGCCATGCTCCTCCCCTCTGTATTGTCCTAGTTTTTTAGTGTATGTGCTGTTCTTTATAAAAGCATCTCTGTAGAGGATGTGAAGGTATATGCTTCCCACTGCAAATAATCTGGGATGGATGTGCTCAGGAGTTATCAACACCTCATCATCTCTTTATTTTATAAGAAAATCAAGTAATTTAGCCTTGGATTCCAGCCCAGAGTGGTTGCTTTCTTAATACCATTTAGGGCATTGTTCTTTCTTTTCTGTCAAAAGATGGGCCTTTAATAACTATCCATAAAGAATCAAGACTCTAGCCTCCCAAGAGCAGAAAAATAAAAATATAAAAGCACTCTAGTTTTAGAAGCTGTTTATTTTAAAAGAGATGTATTTCTTTAATTCTCTCTGTGTGCATGTGCATGTTTGTGCACTTGTATGAAGGCATGGTAAAGGAAGGCCACAAACGTTCGAATAAATGAATAGCAGATGTTTATTTGGGGAAAGCACTCACACAATTAAGGTAAATAATTGCCGTGGTCTTCTGCTTTTGGAGGTGCAGGATGCTGCAATGTAGGATGATGCTCAGACCACAATCCAAGAGGAAGAGCATGAGGCCCCTCCTTTTCCTCTTAAGGGATCACAGATGCACACTGAAGCCACACCCTAAGGCCGGTGCCTCAAACCTATTTGTGGAACAAGATGCCACTACACATGTGTGCAGTTTCCTGCAGAGGCCAAAAGAGGGCATGAGATCCCTGGAGAAGAAATTGCAGGTGGCTGTGAGCTACTGATGGGGGTGCTGGGAATTGAACTCAGTTCCTCCGTAAGAGCAGGATTAGCTCTTAGCCCCTGAGCCATCTCTCTTTCCAGCTCCTACAGCTATTTACAAAAATCGTCTCTGATGTCATAAAGAAGGAGCTAGTGCTAAGTCAAGTTCAACACATGTTAAGTTCTCAAGGATACTCAATAACACACGAGACTAGTGATTGATGACTATTTTGGCTGATCTTGACAGTAGAGTTTATACTTTGCAAAATTTAAATATCATGTGCATTTTAATTTTCTGAAGCATGCCAGCTCTCTCCAGATCCCTTGACTGCAGCATGTCAGACAAAGGTAGGGAATCACACCCTGAACCAGTCTTGGTATGTATCCCTGCATTGAGACGATAACCTAGATAACTATTCGTATGGTCTGTTGAAATCCTAGCCAGTAGTTCCTTTAGTTATAAAATGTTTCCTGCTCTTCAGGAGTTCAGCTCCTAGCACTGATGTTGTCCAGTTCTCAGCAACCTGTAACTCAGCTTCATGGGTTTAGGGGATCTAGTGCCCCCTTATGACTCTGAGGGTATCTGCACAAGTATGCCAGACACACACACACACACACACACACACACACACACACACACGCAATAGAATCTTAAAAAATATTGAAAGCTAAGTCTGTTTGTGTTGCCTAAAAAGATGGCTCAGTGAAGTGCTTGCCTTCCACGTATGATGATGAGTTCAGCTTCTCAGACCCTACATATAAAGCTAGTCATGAGGGTACTCCCTAACACTTCTAACAATTCTAACTCCTCCACAGTTCTAACACTATGCACTATGTGGAGGTAGGAAGACATCTTTCTGAAAGTGTTTGGGCCAGTTATCCTAGCTCTCTTGTTGAAGTTCAGACCAATGAGAAACCCCGACTTAAACAAAAGGAGTAAAACCACTGAGGAATGGCATTAAGGTCGTCTCGTCACCACACACACTAAGTCCTCCCACACCTGTATCTAGTTTCACCCTGCCACAGACACAACTCACACACATGTGCAACATCCAGCATAGCTTCGGGGATAGACCTGGCTGGGGTGTCGAGAGAATGAAGGAAATACAGACACACAGAATCACACAGACAAAAGCTGGAATTGGGCAATCTGGACTCTCTGCTGGAGAAGTCACAGCTCCCAATAAGAGTAGGCTGTCTACCATATAGATTTGGGCAGAGAGGAGGGGTCATTGCATACAGCTTGCCAAGGGGGTTGGGTTATGACACGTAGATAAACAGGCAGGCGGGGCTTGTGGGATGCAGCTGGATCAAGGAGATGAGTTTAGTTAATCTCCATTGTACAGAGCAGTCTCTCCAGGGTAGTAGTCTTCAGGCCTTCGACAAGGCAGGAAAGCTATGGTACATTTTCTGCAAATGTCATCAGCACTAACATTGCGTCCTCTGAGGAAGGCCGTGCTTCTAAACCTTACTCCAGGGGAAAGGTTTTGCCATTTCTCCTTGGATCTGAGGCCCTAGTGTCTTTAACATGGCAGGCTCCTGTCAACAAATATTCACTCAAGACCTAACTCATTCAGGGCTCTCTCCACTCCCTACACACACACTCAAAAAGGAAAAGAAAAAGAGAAAGAGAAGTGGCAGTATGTGTATTATTCATGAAAACCCAACTCCGCCCTTCACATTACTTCATCTGCCTATGCAGAAATCCCCACTGTCGCCTGCCTCTATCCGGCTGTCCGGCAAACTTGATACACTCTATCTAATATGCATACAGAAGCCTCGGGTCAGGTCCTTCTGGCTTTAGCCATGTCACCCAGCAGCTATGAACCTAATAAACAAATGCTCTTAGCCTTAATTTCCCAGCTCTCCCTTCAGTCATTCTGAAGCCTCTTCTGCCTCCTCCTCGATATAGCCTGGATGCTGTAAAGACTCATATGACTTAGCCTCCCTCGAGATGAGGTCTGGGTCCTGTGACCTAAGGGCCACAAGCAAGGGTTTCACAGAAAGGCTGTTTTTATAACTAATGTGAAGATAACCAGATGAAAGACTCTTTCCTGCTGCCCACTCTCTGTCTGGAAACCAGTTCTGAGAGTTTGCTGGAATCGGGACACCACCCATGGCTCTTCTAGGAGAAAGAATTAGCTATTGGGTTTTCTCTTTTCTTTTCCTTGATTCTCATCCCCTTCTCCATTTTCCTCTCTCCTCTTCCTCCCCTCCCTCCTCTTCCCATCCCCTCTTTCTCTCCCCTTCCCTCCTTTCCTTCCTTTTCTCCTCCCCCCCCACCCCCCCCACCCCCCCCCCGTCTCTCTGCCTGTCTTGTATTTTTCAAGACAGAGTTTCTCTGTGTAATGGCTCTGGTTGTCCTGGAACTCAGACTAGGCTGGCCTTGAACTCACAGAGACCCATCTGCCTCTGACTCCTGAGTGCTGGGATTAAAGGCGTGCGCCACCATGACTTGGCTTTCCCTTCTCCTCCTCCTCTGCCCTGGCTGAGTTCAGGGGGATGGAACCCAGTATCTTGCCTGTAGACAAGCAATCTGTCTATCCCTCTATTCTCTCCATGGCCAAAATCACATTTAAGCTCAATAGAGCTATGAATGAAGCTCAATACAAAATCATAAACTTGCTCAAACACAACAATGTGTTTTTTTTTTCTTATTTTGTGGCATGATTGAGCGGTTCTTGAGTGTAAATTTTGAGATGACAATGTGTGCTAGAACGTTGAAAGGTGGCAGTCACCTGCAAAGCATTTGAACCTTGGGAGCATCGTAACAGACAGGTGGTCCCTAAAGCCACTTTAAAAAGATCCTTTTTTTTTTTTTTTAAATTCATGTTGTTTATTTGTGTGTGTGTGTGCTGGGCATGTGTGTTTCTCAGGGCATGTGTGGAGGGCAGAAGTCAGCTTGGGTGAGTCACCTCTCTCTTTCCATTATGGGGCTCCTGAAACTCGGGTCGTCAGGCTTGGCAGCAAGTGCTTTAGAATCATCTCACTAGCCCTAAAGGCCTTGTTTCCTGTCCTGTATTCCCTAGCAGAGGTGTCAATGAATGGTAAAACAACAGTACAATTGATTAACAGGAGAAAACCTCAAGAAATGACAGTTTCAGAATAACTCATATTTTGATGAGGCATGCTCACACCCAGAATGCTATGGCCATAGGCATGACTCACATTTAGGTACTTAGAAGATAATCATCAGGACAGTATGCTGAGAGCAGGGGCCACTGGGGTGGGGTGGTCTCCATTTCCCACTTGATCTAGAAAACCAAGAAGGTAGCTACTCAAACAGGAGTGTTAATAAGAACTCAGCAAGCCTGAGACACTGCCCCTCTCTCAGGCAATTAATGATTGCTTGGGACAGACATTTTCTTCAGTGGTGTAGACAGGCTCCTGCAAATGACTCCTCACATCCCAGGAATGGGGTGGCTCTTTACAAAGTCCAGAACAGAGCTAGAGAGACTGCAGGTCACACTGTTCAGCCTCATCTAATCAGATGAAGGGCTTCCTGATGACGTCACTGTGCCCCAATGTCTACTGGCCTCTCCGTCTTTGAATTTCTGTAAATAATGGGGCTTTAGGTAAGCACCATGACCACAGATCCCTCTCTGACTAATACTGTCCTCTGTCCTGGCAGTTCTTCCTGTCACTTGATTCTCCTCTTACTCAGTGTGCCTCAAAGACTCAAAGATGGGCAACTCTCCTCATCTTGTTTTTCTCTGAGACGTTGTCCCCTGTGGTCCAGGCTGGCCGCAAACTCAATAGATAGCTAAGAATGATTTTGGTCTTCTGCTCTTCCTACATCCATCTCTTCATTGCTGGAACTTTATGTGTTACTAGGAATGGAGCCCAGAGCTTCCTGCATGCTTGGCAAGTCCTCGGTCTACTGAGTCACAGCCTTGCCTCCTCACCAAACATAGCTTTGACTCATGGTTTTTAAGTAGATATTAAATAGATTAGTAGTCAATGACACCAATCGAACAAAATTACATCAAATTAGTATTTCTCCCCTTGCTCTTGGGTTGCTGTCTTTTTCATTTCACATACACAAGTGGATGTAAATCCCCTCCCTTTGGTGGCCTAGACCTCAGTTCTCACATTTTTTTTTTTTCTAAATCTAAGCCAGAAAAGAAAGGGCAGTTCCTTTTGAGCTTAGTAAAAATGCAGAAATTCAAGCTAGAGAGGCCGCCAGCTGAGGAAGGTGGCAGACAACTGGCCCTCAGAGGCTGTTCTCACATCTGATCTGTGAAATAGGACAACTGCCCCCAAGTAATCTAATGTTCCTAATTCTGCCAGGCAAAAGCCATTTAATCATATATGTGTACACACACACACACACACACACACACACACACACACACACACACACACACACCTCTCACCTGAAAATGCTTTTAAGGTAGTGAACCCCTCATAGATTCAAGGGATTTGGGGTACTTGCTCCTCCACGGTAATGGATTCTTTAGGCAAGGTGCATCTTGAACAACTGTCACTGTCTTCCACTGATGTCAAGTCATGTATTAAAATAGTGACGCATGCTATTGCATATGACATGAAATCACACTTAGGATACCACGGAAGCCAAATCCTTCATTTTGAAAAGTTTCGTCATTTATTATAAAAAAAAATTCATATCCTCGTAGAAATCAGAAGCAATGGCAGGTTCAACCACCAGCTGGAACTTGGTAGACACTTATTCCATCTTATGATCTTTAGCTCAGTATGTTTTAATAATGACCTTGAACTCCTGGTCTTCCTGCTTCCACCTCTTGAGTGATGGGGTCAAAGCCATGATTGGCACACCCAAGTTACGCAATTTCGGGGGTTCAAACCCTATGCATGTTGGACAAGTAATCTATCAGTTGAATGACACTCCAGTCCCAGGAATTTTGTATCCATGCCTCAATGTATATAGTGAAACAGGATTTTCTTTAAAATCTAGACACAGCACAACGTTGTTTTTAGATTTTTCTTACCTATCACTGTCAACTGGAAGAAAGTATTGGAATTGTGCAATAAAATTTATAGAGTTCATGCTGGCTTGTAGCTGAAGAGTCAATGATTCTTTAAACTACTGTTCTGAAGATGAGCCCGGTGTTACATGCCTGTCAACCAGTACTCAGGTGACAGAGGCAAGAGGATCCAGAGTTCAAGGTCATTCTTAGTTACATAGTGAGTTTGGGGCCAGTCTGTGCTACCTATATCTTGACTCAAAAGAAAAGAAAAGAAAAAAAAAAAAAAAAACCTATGCATTAAGTACTCTACAGAAGACAAAAGAAGCTAGTTTATGATGGCGGTGGTAACAATGGAAGTCTGTGTGAATCAAGAGCCTACCATGCATGTGTCAGCTGATTGTTATATCTGCCATTGCTTCTGATTTCAAAAGGATAATGAAAATGTCATCAGGTAAAGTAGTCCTTTTTGTCAATGGTGTCAGGCTGAGAGGCGTTTATGATCATTGTTTTGAAAAAAAAATCACTATTATATATTAAGGTGGGCTTTTGAACCCAGAGGATCCAAGACAAAAGATAAGGTGTCTGTGGAAAAGCTTCATGTGAGTGAAAAAGAGAGATGTTAGAGGAGGGGTGTGATGCTGGCCAAAATGGCTAGGGCTGTGTAGTGCACCATGCTAAGAGCTTGATGAGATCAACAGGTTTAAAGTCCTAAGGGCTTTGTAGGGTAGGTGCTATCTTGACCACCTTGGTTTTCCAGATTAAGAAGCAGGCATGGGCTGGGGGATGGCTCAGTTGGTGAAATGCCTGTTATGCAGTCACGAGGACCTAAGTTCCTCAAACCCATGAAAAAAAAGGTTGGGCGTGGTAGTGGGCTGCCCCCCCCATTCTGTCTGCCCCTCAGTGACTCTGTCTGTCTGTCTGTCTGTCTGTCTGTCTGTCTGCCTGTCTATGTTCATGTGTATATGGAGACCAAAGGACAATCTTGAGTGTCATTCTTTAGGCATCACTTTTTGGTTGAGACCAGACTACCCATTGACCTGGAACTTCACCGAGTAGGCTAGGGGAGCTGACGATCAAGCTCCTGCGATCTGCCTGTCTTCGCCTCTTCCCTTGCTATCACTGGGATTACAGGCATGTGCTCACATACCTGGCCTTTTACAAAGTAAGTGCTTTACTGATGGAGCCATCTCCCCATCTCTTCCAGTGAGGTGTGTGTGTGTGTGTGTGTGTGTGTTATGTATATGGATAGTACATGTATGAGATGTGAGAAGAGGAGCGTATAAGTCACAGTGTGCATGTGGATGTCAGAGGGCAACTTTTGGAAGCCAGTTCTCTCCTTCTTCCCTGGGATTTAGGTTTTGAACTCAGGTTGTTAGGTTTGTGCAGCTGTGACATCTTGCTGCACCCACCCCTCAGTGAGTCTTAATCGCCGAGCCATCTCTCCAGCCCCTTCAGCGAGTCTTAGTGGTTATTAGGGACACATAAGCATAAGCTGTTGTCTTTGCCTCTTGGAAGTCAAAGAAGCGAAGGGAGAGAACACATCAGGCAATTACATACTGTGAGGGGAGTCACGACGAGGACCAGGGACAGGGTGGGTTTCAGTTACAGAGATGAATGAAGCTGGGCGTGAAGGATGATTGTTGTTTGACCTGGCCAGTTGGAAGGGAGTGGTGGCCAGAGCATAAAAGGAAAAGGGAGGGCAGAGAGGCAGTAGCTGTATCCTCTGTATCCATCTGGCGTGTGTCTTGCCTTTACTGAGTGCCTCAATGTACCCCCCAGTGGAAACGCAGCCTCTTCTTTAGCTCATGATGGCTAACTTATTCCTGCGTAGCAGATGGGCAGTCTGGACTGGGGCTAACATTCATGTTCTGGTACATTCTCTATGAAGATATGAGAACTGTATTTGTAGAAAGCCTAGGTTCAGTAGTTATATAGAGCAACGACATTAAATGGGACAAGAGTTATAGCATGCGACAGACACAAGCAATCCCAGCAGTCCTGTGACTGCCTCACAGAAACACACAGACCGGGAAGTAAAGTGGGGGTAATGGCTTAGTGGGTAAAGTGCTTGTTGTGTGATAAAGTCCTGGGTTTGGATATTCAACCCTCATGTAAAAGCCAGACGTGTGGCATATGCCTATAATCTTAGCACTGGGGACTCAGGGGCTGGGGGACCATCAGCTGCTCACTGGCCAGCCAGTTTGGCTGAAACACTCAGCTCCGGGTCCAGAGAGAGACTCAGTCTCAAAAACTTAAGGTGGAGAACAGTTGAGGAAGACACCCGGAGCCCACCTCTGCTCTCCACAAGTGCATGCACAGGTAAGTACATCACTAACCTACTACTACTACTACACACACATACACAAATGGAAACGATAACTGGATCTATCCAAAAATAGTGCACTGTAGAGATGAGATGGCTTAATGTGCATGAAGTGTGTAGGGAGATTCCTTTTGACTTTCATGACTTAAAGTGAGAGACGCTCTTCGGGGGAGGTGTTGACGAGCTTCAAAAGTGACACAGGCCACAAGGGAGCAACATCTGTTGAAAGGGGTGAAGTTTAGAAACGGGGCCCAGGGCAGTTGTAAAACAAGCATCCTTCCACACAAAGAGACCCAGGAGCAGACTTCATTCCGCCACACAACGGAGTCAATAGGGAATAGAGTCTGCTTTATTTCACATCTTTAAGGAGGTAGATAGATGTTTAGCAGCTTTGTTATGTTTAACATGGAGCAAAAAACACCAAGAAGTCACACACACACACACACACACACACAGCAGCATGATGACTGAGTACCAATAGCTCTTGTTTTTTTTTTTTTTTTTTTTTTTTTTTTAAACAATTGGCATTATTATCACAGAGCGAAGATGGGGAACATGAGACCAAATTACCAAAAAGCAGGTTTCACCTTATCTCCTCCTGCCATCGATCCTTTTTCTTTTTTGAGACAAGATCTGTGTAGCTCGGGCTGAGCTTGAACTTGACACATATAGCCAAGGATCATCTTGGACTTCTGTCCTCCTGGTCCCATCCCCTGAGTGCTGAGATTAGAGGCATGCACCACCACACCAGTCTTGTGAGGTGCTGGGGATTGAATTTAGGGCTCTGTGCACCCTAGGTGAGCACTCCAATAACTGAGCTACAGCCCCAGGCCCCTTCCCTTCCCTCCCCTTTTCTTGCTCCCTTTACCCTCCCCTCCCCTTTTCATCTCCTCTTTTATTTCTCTCCAGAAGGGTCTTATTATGTAGCCCAGGCTAGCCTGAATTCTCCATCTCTCTGCCCCAGCCCTACCCCCATCCCCCACCCCCAACTGCTGCATTACAGGCAGGATCACAGGACCTGGAGAAAAAAAGTAGAGCGAACTTATTTCATCAGGGTGTTATTAAGTTATTCTCTTCGCTATTTTACAGGTTTGAAAACTTTTAAATTTCACCATAGAACTAATTCTGCTTCGTGTTGTTCTGGCGCACCCACTTTGGTTGCACAGATCTCTCCATCCTTGCTAGAAACAGTGCACTTTGCATCTCTCTCTTTGGGGATTTCCACTTCAGCCTGCCCAGTTTCAGTAAATGTGAGCCCCATTTCCCCCCTCCATCGCAGCCAAGCTGCTGCCTTGCAACTGTTCCCGGGGTGTCTTTCTAAGGGTCAGACGAAGCCTAGTGAAAATGAAATTTCTAAGCTGACCTTGCTCAGTGTGAGTGCCAGCTCAAGGGACAGCAGTGGATAGAAGTGGATGAGGACAAGTAGTCAGAGGGGAGTGAACGATGAAGACGTCAGGAAGGGTAGCGGGTTGGCAGGGGGCCCTTGGCAACCCCTTGGCAACCAGCGGCAGTTGGTTCTGTTGCCTTAATGCCAGGCGGATAAGGCCGGAGGCAATGTGCTTGTTGAGCAGATGAGAGCGGCTGAGAGAATTTGTTAATGCAGCTGACTTTCCACCTGAAACTGACTTGCTTCAACTTGCAGTCTGGCTTGTTGGTTTCTATAAGGAAATGAGGTCCCTTGAGTTGTAGCCCAAGGGGACCATTTTATTCTGCTGGCAAATCCAAGCATTGAGCACAGTGGGTCCTGCCCAAAGTTTGTTGGTTGTCTTTGTCTGTTTTGTGCTGTTATAGCAGAATACCATGTTAGTATGTATGTAGTATGTATGTATGTATATTTCTATCTATATATTGACAGATTCTCATGTAGCCCAGGCTTGCCTCCAACTCAGTATATAGCTGAGCATGACCTTGAACTTCTGATGGTTCTACCTCTATCCTAAGTGCTGAGAATACAGGTGTGCATCACTCTACCGGGTTTATGCATGCATCACCACACCTGGCTTTATGCAGTAGTGGGGATGGAACCCAGGACCCTGCGCAGGCTAGGCAAGTACCCTACCAACTGAGGTCCATCCCCAGCTCCACACTAAATAAGATATGATGGACAAAGATTTGTTGACTCATAGTTCTGGATACTGGGAAGTTCAGATGAGGGGTTGGCATCTGGTAAGTGCCTTCTTGCTCTAGCATCTTGTGGTAGAAGGACAGATGGGGAGAGAAAGGGAGGGCAGGGGAGCATAATAAAAAATAAACACACACACACTTCTCACAGCATTTATTCAATGAGTATGTGTGAGACAAACAGACAGACAGAGAGAGAGAGAGAGCAAGGACAACCTAGGGAAGTCGATTTTCTCCTCCCACCAAGTAGGGCCTGGGGACTGAACTCAGCTCATCAGGCTTGGTGGCAAGTGTTTTTACCTACTGAGCCATTGCGCCAGCCTGGACCGGCATCATCTCTAGCAATAATAGTGTTAACATATTCATGAGTTTCAGAGAGTATCCTGGTCCAATCATGTCTTAAACTTTCTTCCTCTTAAATTGCCTGCAGTGGTGACTAAACTTTAATACAAGTCTGGGAGGGGATGAGCATTCAAACCACAGCAATGCCCATCCCTATACTTACGTTACTCATAAGTAGTAAACAGTAGCCTTTCAGTCCAGAGACTCATTGATGTCCCTCTCCCCTACTGGTGTTGAGTGCTGAGAGGCTGTGCCCCCAGTTGAATGCAGAGTGAGTGGAGGTATGCTCTAGAATGGGTGTCCAACCTACAGCCCACAGGCCACGTGCACCCATGGATGGTTAAAAATGTGCCTCAATACAAAATTGTCAGCCTACTCAAAACATTATGACTTTTTTTTCAATTTGTGTGTGTGTGGGGGTGTGGGTGTGAAGGCCAGAGGACAACTATAGGTGTCAGTCCATAGGCACCATCCACCTTTTTCTTTCGGGTAGAGTCTCTCACTTGCCTGAAGCTCAGTAGGAAGGCCACCAGGGTTCTGCCTGTCTTTATCTCCCCAGATCTGGGATTACAAGTGTGGTCAACACATCAGCTCTTTTATGTGGGATCTGGGGATTGATCTCAGTTCTTCAGGGTTGCAAGACAAGTACACCTGTGTGTGTGCGCGCGTGCGTGCGTGCATGTGTGTGTGTGTGTGCATGTGTGTGTGTGTGTGTGTGTGTAAACTTCATTTCACAGTTCTTGAGCATGCCCCTTAGCCTAGAGAAGCCAGAAGATCGGATACCCTGTACCCTCTTAGCAGGCCAGTTTCCCATGGCATCTGGATGAATCCCTCTCTAAACTGCCAGGACCTGTGGGCTTTCAACAGAGTCTTTTGACGAGTTCCAGTTGGCTGGCACGTACGGAAAACAGCTGTGATTTCCAGAGAGCAGGTCCTGTGGCTGTCGAAATCTGTTATCTTTGCCTCTGCTTGCCTTTTATCCCTTCCCCGAGATAACTGTCTTCACAGTCTTGCAGTTTACAGTGAAATAAACTAATTAAAGATCACCCTTTGGCTGCTTTGTGCATCCTTTGCGTTGCTCACTTTAAGCAGTTTGTGTTCAGGGTTTTAATTAGGAATCTCAAACACATATTAAAGTTGTTTGAGAAACTTGAAAAGGTTTTTACGTCTTTAAAACAAAACAACCCCCCCCCAATATAGGAATTGTGACTTAATGGTTTGCTCTCTTATCCAATAAACATACAAAGAGCTGCTTACTCCCTAGGTCTATTGTTTAGGTTCCTACTCTGTAAAATAGAATCCATGATAGGACTTACCCTCTCAGTTTGCCAGAGATGACATGCTTAACAACAACAAAATGTCCTCAAGAATATGTCAGCTACTCTAGGGATGTGTGGCTCAGTTAGTAGAGTGCTTGCCTAGCATGCAGGAGGCTCTGGGTTTGGTCCCAGCACTGAATAATCCGGACATGGTGGGTTGTGTCCCAGCACTTGGGAAGTGAGGGAGGAGGGTTACAAATTCAAGGTTATCTTTGTCGATGCAGTGAACTTGAAGCCAGTCCAGGTTATATTAGACCCTATGTCAAAAAAAGAAAAACAAAAATCTCTACTGCTTTACCACTCTATGTATGTATGTATGTATGTATATATGTATGTATGTATAACAGAGCCCCAGACCTTAGTAGGCCCAAGGCCTTAACACAACTGATTCCATGATGCAAGTACCAACAAGGCTATAAAGCTCAGCATTAGACAGCACCACTAAAACAAAGCCCTAATCCATCTAAGTCCATAGTTATGGAAAAGTCTCTAGATGTACTAACATCGTTTTTTGGCTTCTGTAGTTCTGCTTGTGGCCAACTGTTCTTGTCAACTGAAGTATTCCAATCCAGGTGCTTAAAATCTCACCCTGAGAAAGACTCCAGACTAAGCTGGGATCCTGAACAGTTGGTGTCGTCACTGACCAACCAACTAATAAAGACTTTCCATTTGCTTAAACCCAAGTCTGAGCAATCTTTTCTGGTAAATGCCCCACACAACTCTCTCTCTGTCTCTCTCTCTCTGTCTCTCTCTGTCTCTCTCTCTCTCTCATCTATCTGTAGTCACCTAGTTTATACTCACCCCAGTCTTCCTTTTGCTCTCGGGCCAGGCTGAGCCTGTCAGGGCTCATCACAGACCTCTGTCCGCTCCCTTCTGCCTTGCATTTCTGCTTAGACAGCAGTCTTAGCCGAGCCCTGAGCTCCCAAGCTGGTGATGTCTACCTTCCCCTTCTCTCAGACAAATTCCTTCCTCCTTCCCATCAAACTGGAGGCTTGTCTAGTGAGAACGCCCTCCTGGAATGTTACAAGCAAAGTTTTTGAGTAGGATCTCCTCAAACCTCAAAGAGCTCTAGAGAGGCAGCCGTAACTTCACTGGTAGGGTATGACCCGGGGGTGGAGGGGAGAGGGAGACAGAGACAGGGAGACAGAGAGATGGAGACAGAGAGGCTGTAGTGCTAAACAAAGAGGATGTCATTACTTCTACGGTAGGCAAACAACAATTGGCTTTTGGCATTAGACTTGAAGTAGTCCCCTTTATGGTCCAAATTTATTTAACATACATGAATCTTAGTCTTTTGTTTTGGTCTTCTCTTTGAGGTTACAAGATTTACCTAGTTTTTTGTTTGTTTGTTTTCTGTTCCTTAAAACCAAATAATGTCAATTGTATTCCCTTCCATTTCTGTTGCCTGGCTAGCCATCTTATTGCCCGTGGTAGTTCTAAACATACTTTCAATAATCTTTAAAGGGAACCCTGGCGGCATCCATACCATTTTTTATTGCTTGCTGCACTGTAGTTTCTGCCACCTCCTGAAACTTAATAAAACGGTCTGTGGAATGACAGATGTTAAGTGAGTTTCTTATCTCTGTGAAGTACTGGAAAGGTAACTGAGTGGCAGGTGCAACCTAAAAATTAAAATGTGTGGCACATATTTTTTTTCCCCAGTGGAGTTCAGAGAGGATGTGTGTTTTCCATAGTGTCTGGGCTGGGGTGACTTATGTCTGTCACTCAACTAGCTCTGAAATAAAGTATATCATTCCTTTACTTTTCAGATGGGTCACATGTAGCCCAGGCTGGCCTCAAGGCTAGCCAAAGCCCTTGAATTTTGATCCTCTTGCCACCAGCTCTCCAATGCTGGGATTGAAGGCCTGTGTTACCACATCAGTTTTTTGTTTGTTTGTTTTCTTTTTCCAAACAAGGTCTGACTGTGTAGCACCAGCTGGTCTGAAGCTCACAGAGCTTTCCTTGCATTTGCATCCTGAGTACCGGGATGAAGGGTGTGCATTGCCTTTCCCTGCTCCGCACTGGATTTATTATGTGATGCTGGGGATGGAACCAAGGGATTCGTGAATGCCAAAGCATTCTACCAACTGTGCGTTAACCCCAGATCCTCTTCCCGCCTATTGAACAGACAAAATAAGCCAGGTCCTGCCCTAGCCGTACTCATCCAAAATAGAGGCAATGTATATGTCTGATGGTCTCAGGAATGGCAAGGAGACCGTCTGTCCTGGGAAAGAGAGAGAAACTGAATCTTTCCATTGCTAACTCCCCCATCCCAAATATGGACAAACTCTGGTTAAGACAAACAGCAAGTATAAAGAAGTCTCAAAAAGGAAATGGATGGAGAAGAATGGGTGAAGGCTCTTATACCCAGCCGCCTGGGAGGCAGGGCCAAGGGGAGGGAGGGAGGGAGGGAGGAGGTAGCAGCCAGCATGTGAGTAGCTGCTTCTTTTATCCCTTCAGACCTCCATGGGAGGTCTGGACTCAGACCTCTCCACTTCACTTACTTTGACAGGGTATGACGATCAAAGGCATGAGCTGTAGCACTGTGAGGAAACCGAGCCCCCTGACGTTATTTGGAGATGGTATGGAGAGCCCACAAGAGGATGTGCAGGCCTAGAGACAGATCCTGCTGCCTCTGTAGACGCTGCCCCTGCCTCCGCCGCCAAGCCTTTCCTGTCTCTATGAGCCAAACTGTCCACTGCACCTTGTAGTAGTTATTCACGATTCCAGCCCTGAGTGAGCTCGTGGTCAAGGGGGCTTAGCTATTTCATCCAAACCACTACTGCAGTGAGGTTGTGAATGCCATCATTCCCAGTGCCTCTTGTTTTGTTTGAGACAGGTTTTCTCTGTGTAGCCCTGGCTGTCCTGGAACTCACACCAGGCTGGTCTTGAACTCATAGAGATCCACCTGCCTCTGACTCTTGAGTGCTTAAAGGTGTGCACCACCACCACCCGGATCCCATTTTTATTTTTATTTTAAGGCAGTTCTATTGTAGCTCAGGCTGCCACGGAGCTTGATATGTAGCTGAGAATGACCTTGAACTCCTGATCCTCTCAAGTACTGGGACTTGGGCATGTGCCACCACACCCAACCTGAAACACTTTGCTACTCCCTAGTACAGTCTCTTCACTGGGGTCCCTGAGCCCTAAGGACTGGTCTAGCCCTGGCCTCTTTATCTCCAAAGATGTTAAATCACAAGCTGGCGTCACCCAGTTTCGGGACGTCAGAGGCTCCTTATAGATGGATAACTCTCTACTCCGTAGCTCTCGTCCTGATGTCTGTAAACCCCAGGCGGAGAGCCCTTTGCCTTGTCCTCTCCGATTAGATGTAGAACAAACATCACACATGAACATTTGTTGAAACAAACCCCCGACTGACTTCTCACTTCTTCTCTGTGTTTGAGTTCTGTCATTTGTGATGGTTTTCCCTGCTTCGGTGCTGGCATAATTATCTATTATAGTAGTCTCCACTCAACAACTGAAGTGTTTTTTTTTTTTTCTTTTCTCATGTTTGTGTGTGTGTGGTATGCAGGTATATGTGTTTGAGTGTTCACGTGTATGTGGGTGCGTGAGCGTGGGTGCCTGAGAAGGCAGGAAGTTGGCATCAGGTATCTTCCTGATTACTCATCACTTTATTTAATGGTGTCTATGTACAGGGTCTCATACTGAACTTGGAGCTCATCAATTCCAGCTAGTCTGCCTAGCTGGCTTGCCCTGGGGGGGGGGGTCCTGACTCTGCCTCTCCTGTAGTGAGATTACTGAGGGCCAGCTGCTAGGCATTTGCATGGCTTCTGGGGCTCTGGATTCTGATCCTCATACTTTCATACCAAGAGCTTTGCCCATTGAGCCATCCCACCACCCTGGAGTGATCGTCCCAGAACTGAGCAGGTTCTTCCTCTGCATAGGCGCTCTGCCTGCCTCCTCGCTGTTTCTTTCCGAGCGTATTGCCAGGTTTTTGTGATCCGTCTTGAACGACCTCTTCCAGCAGAGGCTACAGCATTCCCGGCACGCCTTTATCTCCATCCCTGTCTCTGTTCTTACTGTTTTGCCATACATTGGCCTCTTGTGGTCGCCTCAGGACATTTGCGCCATTGCTCTGTCCGCGTCATAGCCAGGGGAGTTACTCCTTGTTTCACCCATACCCTGCTCAGTGTTGCCCTGGCTGTCCTGGAACTCGCTCTGTAACCAGGCTGGCTTTGAACTCTCTTAGATCTGCCTGCCTCTGCCTCCTGAGTGCCGGGACTAATGGTGTGCATCACCATGTTCATTATGATGTCCATCTCCTGAATCCGAAATAGCATCTTTTCCCTTCTCCTCATTTCCACCCCGCACCCTGATGTATACACACATGTAATTTTATAGATTTTATTGTTGTACATTGGTTTGAAACAGGATCCCAGTAGAAAATAGATGATATCGCCATTGTAGGGTAACTTCATGAATAAATTCTTTTCAAGGATATGGGCAGAATTAAGAGAACCAATCAAGAATGATGGACATCCGGGGGGGGGGGGGAATATAATATATATGCTCAGACCTTATGCATCTCATCTCTTGTCACCTGGTTCCTATTCTACTATGTCAGACATTCATTTATTTTTGCTGTTTATGGAGTAGGATTTTTGTTTTAGTTCCCACTACCATGGGGCTTACAATCTAGTGAAAGGAAAAGAGCCTCACTGATAAACAGATGAAGAATACGTGCTGGTGTCCATGGCTACTATAGTACTATTCACAACAGCCAGGATGGATGTCCATCAACAGGCAAATGATAAAGGAAATGTAATTGATAGATAGACGATTGCTAGATCATAGACAGACAGACAGATTGGTAGGTGATAGATACAAATTAGATATATGATAGATACAGATGTCCATATTCATACACAGCCATACAAAAGAATGAGAGTATTTCCAGAGAAGTGGATGGAATGAGAGACCATCGTGTTAAGCAAATTAACCCAGACTCAAAAAGAAAAAAATAGTGCATGATTTCTTTCACATCCCCAATCTAGAATTTAAGATATTTTGAGCTGGAGCGATAGCTCTGCCAGTAAAGCACTTGTCTTGCAAACATGAGGACTGGAGGTCAGATCCTACACCCATTTAAACGGCAGGGTCTGGCTGTGTATGTGAGAACAGCATCGGACAGTAAGAGAAGAAGATCTCCTGGGGAAACCAGCCAGCAGCCTCGCTCAATCGGTGAGCTCTGGGCTCAGTGACAGACCTAGTCTCAATTAGTCTCAACTGATTGAAGAAGACAGCCAATATCAGCCTCTAGCCGCCACACAAATGTGCGCACACGGCACACACACACACACACACACACATACTGCAGGCCCACGAAACACACATATGACATGAAAGTAGAAAGAATGAGGAGGGGAACAAGGAAAAGTATCATCAGGAGTGAACATTTGCAAAGGACAGTGATATACATGTTCTTTATCGTTTACCAGCGAGGACCTTTCCCCCTTACTAGATTGTAAGCCCCATGGAAGCGTGAACTAAAACAAAAATCCTACTCCGTCAACAATAAAAAAATGAATGAATATGTGACATAGGGTTCGTGGTAGTGTAGGAACCCGGTGACAAGAGATGCGACCCACAAGATCAGAAGGCCGAGAGAACATAGCTGAAGGTCACTTAGAGATCTGGGGTGGGGGGGAGGCCGGTGACTGTCTCGTGGGAGAGAGCTTGTCTCATGCGCATGAGGCTATGGGTTTGATTCCCAATACCATGAAAAGGACAGGAGAAATCTAACAGCCATCTTCGAAGACAAATGGTGGAAAATAGACATAAAGCCCAGCCCAGAGTAGCTTCACAAAGGAAACAGCCAAGTTCAGCGTTCCACAGGACACACAAATATGCTGAGGCTGTAAGAAGCCTCCAGCTGCAGCGACACAGGCATGACAGAAAAATATAATTGCTGTCAGAAAGGGAATGCTCCTGCATTATAATCACTAGACGCTGGAAAGCAAGGCGAGCCTCCTGAAGAATGAGGACAGAGGAAAGGAATAGAATTACTACAATACATTCATGTTGTGGTGTCCAGGTCACAACAGCTGGTAGGCAGACATTTGCCTTTTCAACGTAATCATACTTACTCTTTCGTGAATTTTCAAATTAAATATAGTAATCTTAGTCTTTGAGAATTTCATACATGCACACAATGCATTCTGATCACATTCACTTTCCACTCCTCTCCTTAATTCCTCCCAGACCCACTCCCTCTCTTCTGCCCTTCCCAACTTGATGTTCTTCTGTTCTGTTTTTCCAAACTCCCCAGGTCCAATTTATTCTGTCCATATACTCCTGCTTATGTGTGGCATCCACTGGAGGGTAGTTGACCTACCAGGGACCTACCTTAGAGAAATCTGACTCTGCCTCCTCTAGAAGCCATCAACTGTCAGGAGCTACTCCACAAGGGCTGAGAGCTCATGAGTCCTTACCCCTTTCATCTGCAATGTTGCTTGGCTTGACTTGGTGGAAGTTTGTGCAGGAAACCAGAGCCTCTCTGAGTTCTTGAGAGCAGCAGTCTTGTCCCACCCAGGTCCTAATTCCTTCTTGTTTGCCCCAATCTCTGGCTCTTACATCTTACAGTCGTTCCTCCCCTTCTTTTGAGATGGTCCCTGAACCTTGTGGGGATGGAGTGTGGCATGATGTTTTATTTGTAGATAAATGCTGTATAGATTCTTATTCTCTGTTGTGAGTTTCTGCATTGACTGCTATCCACTGCACAAAGAAACTTCTCTGATGAGATCTGAAAGCTGTATTCATCTATGGCTGAGAGATGAAAATATAGACAGTAGTTTGGTACTCCTTTTAGCAAAATATTAGTAGTAGGTTTATCCCTGGTGCCCGTGAGCCAACCATGGGTTCTTAGATTAATACTATCAGACATGTGTTTCTTTTGTGGAGTGGGTCTTAAATCAGAGGCAGGCAGATCTCTATGAGTTCAAGGCTAACCTGGTCCACATAGTGAGTTCCAGGCCAGTCAAGGTTCCATAGTGAGATCCTGTCTCAAACAAAACAAAACAACAAATCAGTTACTGGCAAAGCTAGTCAGCAGGGAGGAAGACTCTTGGTCAGTAGTAACTTGATTTTTCCATGTCGGGTCACCAAAGAATGTGGTGTCTTTAACAATAGGGTTCTACCATTAGGTCCTAGTGTGCAACCAAGAACAATGGCAGTATCCTGCATTGTTTTGGAGGTCTCTGGGATAACCCTGACCAACAATTCAGGAAAGGTATCCCACACTTTGTTCTAGGCATTGCATTTGGCAATGCTCTGGAAGGAGCATAATCCTTCATGTAGGCAATATATATAATATATATAATACATATATATCCATATATACACACACATATATGCATACATATATTATATAAGCTTCATATATACATACACACATATATGTACATATATATGAAGCTTATATATATACACACACATATATATATACACACACATACATATATAAGCTTTATATATACATACACACACATATATACATATATGAAGCTTATAAAATTGCAAATTTCCATCTGGCCTTTTTCAAACATCCTTGGTGCTTGCTACCCTCCCCTTACCTCCTCTACCCTAACTCCTCAGCCCCTCCCCCTACTTAAACCCTCCCCATTATTCCCCATATTTGCCCTTTAGGGGAGGTAGTTTCTCACTGAGTAGCTGAGATTGGTTTTGAATATTAATATTCTTGCCTCTACCTTCTGATTGGGAGTGTGGATTACAACTATTCACCACCATTCTTAGCCGATTTAAAAGGAAAAAGGGGGGGAAAGGAACCTTGGGAGTTGGCTCAGTATGGAAGGCGCTTGCTGTGCAAGCATGACACCCCGAGTTCAATCCCCAGCACCAGCCCATGTAAAGAGCCGGGTTTGGTGGTGTGCACCTATAGTCCCAGCACTGTGAGGGCAGAGTCAGCAGAACCTTGGGGCCCTGGCCAACCAGCCTTACCTAATTAGTATGCTCCAGGTTCAGTGAGAGACCTTGTCTGAAAAACAAGCAGTAAAATAATAAGAGTAAGTACAGAGTGAGTGAGGAAGACACTTATCACTGATTCCCAGGTGCACACATGTGCACCCACTCACACATGTGCACACACAAGAACACGCACCAACAGCTTTGAGTAGACAGGGAAGTTATTTGTTTGGCATGCAACACAGCAACAGCCCCAAGAGTGGCTGTCAGGCAAATTTATCTCAAACTCTCCTCCAACTCTTCCCACATTTCCCACCAGACATCTTGGCTTTCTAGTGCTTTGGAGAACACTGACAGCTGCTAGAAGGACCCTCAAAGGTCCCATTTTAAAACTGAAAGAGGTAAATGAGATATTTCTCCCAAGCACTTGCATAGATAGTCTTCCTTGCAGAGACTCATACATTCACGCCGCCCCCCCCCCCTCCCCCCCCCGGGACCGCAGGTCAGTAACAACAGGTGCATAGGGCATCTGTGCTTTGCCCAGTATTGGTGTTGGTGCAACTTTGGGTGTGATTTTGTGTTCGTGTGTGTGTTCATGTGTGTGTTTGTGTATGTATTTGTGTGTGTGTGTGTGTGTACATATACTCAGATGTGGGTGTGTACTCGTAAAGATACATGAAGGTCAGAGGACAACCTCAGGGGCTTCCCACTTTTTGAGACAGGATTTCTTCTTGGCCAACAACTTCAACTAGGCTAGGATAACTGGTCAGTGAGTCTCCCTGAATTCCCTGCCATAGGCTCTCCTCTCTTTAGAACTGGAAATATAAGCATAGACCGGCGAGCTTGGCTTCTTTTAATGGGTGCTTAGGATGGAAACTGGGTCCTTATACTTGCAAGGTAAGTACTTTATCAACTGAGTTTGTCTCCCTAGAATCTAGAGTTAGGGAAGGTGCTCAGATACCATCATGCAGACATTCCAAACTCAGCAGACTGAACCAGCCACCCATCACTGATGGACAGATGGACAGAAGCAGGATGGCTCTGACCTAGGGTGCCTGTTTTCCAGATGCTGCACATTGCTCAGAAGCAAGCTGATTTAAGTGGTAGTTGGAACTAGGAACAGAGCCAGATGACTCATCCGGCCTTGCCCTCTTGGAAAAGCCTTTAGCCTCTCTTCAGTATCATCATGGAGGGCAAGGGAAGCTATGGGTGTAAAAAGGGAAGGTTGGAAAAGTCTCTTGGAACCTGTGAGTAGCAGGGTTAACAAGATGCGGTTTCTGGGGATGGAGATAGGGCCCAGCGGGTAGAGTGCTTGCCTAGCGTGCATAAAACCCTGCATTTTCCCCTAGCACACTGTTTAAATGAGCCTGTAATCCCAGCACTTGACAGGTGGAGGCAGGAGGGTCAGAAGTTCTAGGCCACTTCTGGCTACTTAAGTTTGAGGCCAGCTTGACTACATAAGACTGGCAAAATATTTTTTTTTTCTTTTCCTCCCACCATTGTGAGCTTAGTAGGAGAAACCAGTCATCTGTGGACTAGGAAATTAAGCCACCACGAGTCACCGAATCTCTGGCACCCTGATCGGAGAGAGAGAAATTCCTGTTGTTTATAAGACACCATGTCTCTATGGTTTGAGTATGGCTGCTGTCACCAAACTCAGGAAGCTTGGCTATTGAGGCTAGTTTTTAAGAGGGAAGGTAAGCCAAGTTGGGTAGTTGGTACTTAATTCTATTTGTTTGTTTGTTTGTTTACATGGGGTTTCATGTACCCCAGGCTGGTCTCAAACTTGCTCTCTATAGCTGAGGATGGCCCCTGATCCCCCTGCTTCAATCTCTTGAGTGCTGGGAGGAGAGGCAGGTGCCTGGTTTATATGCTGCACTTGCCTTAAGAGACTGGATTTGTCACTAAGAAGCCTGACTGTGATAGAGTGGGTTTGGTTTCCTATTGCTGCCTGTCACAAGCGTCCTGTTTGCCTCCCCCCATGTGTTAAAGCTGTAGAATGTCCTTACTGGAAGGTAGGCAGATGGCAGCATCTTCCTGGCCTCCAGAGAAGCCTAAAACAAGACTCTTTTGGTAAAAATTATCCACTTTCAGGGTATTCTTCAGTAGTGATAGGAAGTAGATTGAGATATCATCTACAGTATTTGGTCAACTACATATTGTCCATTGATTGAGACAATGACATGTCTCTGTCTAGATCAGTGCTTCTCAGCCTGTAGGTCATGACCTCTCAGGGGGTTGAACAACCCTTTTACCCAGGTGCCTAAGACCACCGGAAAGCACAGACATTTGCATTATGATAAATAAGGGTAGCAAAATTACAGTTATTAAGTAGCAGTGAAATAATTTCATGGTTGGAGTCATTACAACATGAGGAACTGTAGGGTCGCAGCATTAGGAAGGTTGAGAACAACTACACTAGATTCATATGAGCCAGGCAGAGCCACAGACTGGTGAGCTCACGGGAGCCAGTCCCCTTGAGATATAATGCTTTTTCTCCTTCCTTCTTCCTTCCTTCCTTCTTTCCTTCCTTCCTTCCTCCCTCCCATCTTTCTTTCCTTCCTTCCTTCCTTTCTTTTTTAAGTACAGCTATAATACTTTATTCTCCTAACATCAGTGATACTGTGAATTTGGCCTGGGAGACATGCTCTCACTAGGTTTCAGTGAACTCCTTTGATCTGCTCTGGAATGTCAGAGGCAGCTGGACAAGCACTCGGTAGATTGAGTTGGTTGTGAGAAATCTCAAACTCTGCCCTGCCCACAACTGCTCAGCACAGCCCAGCTGCTTTGGGCAGGAGAAAATAATAATAACAAGAATTAGACACCACAAAGTCCTTTGTGTTTGAGCTTCTTTTCCACTCATGGTTCAGACTCGGCTCCCCCTGGAACTTGGTACTCGGGGGCAGTCCTTTGAGTTTCTACTTTGTTCAAGGTTGCTTTGAAGCCAGATTCAGCTTAACCCAGGCCAGGTTACTGGGCAGATTGTTGCTTGATCTCCTTTTTTTTTTTTTTTTTCTTTTGAAAGGATCTTATGTATTCCAGGCTGGACTCCAGCTCTTTTTTGTAGCCAAGAGTGACTTCCGATCCTCCTGACCCTAAGCCCCCAGTGCCATGAGTCAACATTCATGGTTTATGGGGTGCTTGAACCTAGGACTTTGTGCATGCTAGGCAAGCGCACTACCAAGTGAGCTACACTCCTGGCCCTCTTCTGTTCATAGTCACAAAGGCTGCTTAAAAAGGAAGCCAGGGGCTGGACAGATAGCTCCGTGTATAAAGTGCTTGCCCTGAAGATGAAAGGGCTCCATTAAGTTCCCAGCACCCTGGTAAAAAAGCTGGGCACAGTGACAAGGCTCGTGGTCCGGTTGCTGGAGACAGACACAGGCAGTTCCTTAGTGCTGGCTGCTCAGCCACATTAGCCTACTTAGCAAGTTCCAATTCCAGTGAGAGACCTGTCTAAAACACACAAAGTGGGAGGTGTGTGGAGGGCACACCCAAGTGTGACAACCTTTGGCTTGTCCACACGTGTGTACCCACTACACACATCCTCACAGACACACACTAAAGAGGAAAGAATAAAAGAAAGGGTGAATGAGAAAAGAAGGAAGGGAGGAAGGAGGGAGGGAGGAAAGAAGGAAGGAAGGAAGGGAGGGAGGAAGGAAGGAAGGGAGGGAGGAAGGGAAGAAGGAAGGGAGGGAGGGAGGAAGGGAGGAAGGAAGGGAGGAAGGAAGGGAGGAAGGAAGGGAGGGAGGAAAGAAGGAAGGAAGGAAGGGAGGGAGGGAGGAAGGGAGGAAGGAAGGGAAGAAGGAAGGGAGGAAGGAAGGGACAGCTGTAGAGGCCTCCCAACATCTAGGTGACCCAAAGGTTGCCATGGTTGTACTTCACTAATTCTTTGAAGCCGTCTTCCTCTTTGTCTCCTTCCCCGACTTCTTTTCTCTTTGCCTGCATATTCCATCTCAGTCCGGGAGCTGTCATTCTCCTAGGTGTGCTCCATTTAGACAGCCCCTTCATCCTCCGCAGCTGCTGATTTCAGATGCAGAATGGGGGAGATTAAAAGAACAAAAAACACCCCCAATGTCTCAGCAACAGTTGAATGGAGAGACCCACAATTTGCTCGGGCTCCAGCCTGCCACACGTCTGGCTTATAATTAAAGGCGTTAAGAAATGTGTGTTACTCACCCACCCCCCTCATTCCGACTTTGTTTTTCCTTTTTCGTGAAAAACATCTGAATGCTGTCTTTGGAGTGATCTTGCATTATTTTGCTGGCGTGGCCACAATAGCCACCTACATGGGGACTGCGGAGGGGAAGCCAGCCATGCTCTGCCAGAGAGAATGCATTCCGGAGCCTGACATCTGGGTCCTGCAGCTGGAAGAAGGGAGGAAACCACAAAGCACCAGCCCCTGGTGTCATCAAAGGCAGTTGATGGTGCCAAGTGAGTATGGAAATTACACACAAGAGCAGATGCCTTCTCTAGCATTAGATGGATAATGCAGCTATTTAGGAAAAACAAAGATGTGATTAGAGTTTGATCACCCATGGTACGTGCAGTGAAAACATTCAGAGACTTCAGTGTGGCAAGGATGGGTGGGCCCCATGCTTGTCCCCAAGTGGTTCGCCTTCTTTAGATTTTATTATTAATTAAAATAATTAACGTGTACGTGTGTGCGAGTATTTGTATGCGTTCTTGTGTGTGTCTGTGTGTTTGCACATGTAGAGGCCAGAGGCCTGTGTCTTTGTCCTCCACCTCGTTTTTTTAAAGACTTATTTCATTTTTAATTGTGTGTGTGTGTGTGTGTGTGTGTGTGTGTGTGTGGAAATGTGCTCACGTGAGTGCAGGTGCCAGAGGAGGTCAGAAGTGGGCCTTGGATACCCTGGAGCTGGAGTTACAGGAGGTGTCAGCCATCCAGTGTTGGTACTGGGAACCGAACTCAGGTTTCCCGGGAGAGCAGCAAGCGTTTAACCCTTCGGGCATCGTCCCACCTCACCACACCTGGTTTTCTCACTGCACCTGGAGTTCACTGCTTTGGCCACTGTCTCTCTGAGCCCCAGGGATCCCATGTCTCGGCCTCACAATCATACACCGACACACCCCACTTTTTAGGTGGTGCTGGTGATGGTGGGGCATTCTGCCCAGCATCCAAACGGTTCCCTTTTGTGACTCTAAACAGGAAGGTGGAGGAAGTCAGGCTACATCTCCCTTGATGAAAACTGGAGGGAGCAGTAACTTGAAACGAAAACGTGCTACATGGATATTTAAGATGTCCACGTTTATGCCGTCTTCCATCTAAACAGCATCTGGAGGGCTTTGTGTGATGGACAGGAGAATATGAAAACAAGAAAGCACACCCAGTTATCTCCAAGCCACAATCGATCACAAAGAATTAGCTCATTGTGGGGAGAGGAAGAGGGAGGAGGAAGAGGGGTGGAAAAGGAAATTGAAAATGCTAATGAGCATGAAAGCACCTTGGCCCCCTTTCCCTTTCTCTCCTTACCCAGATCTTCTCAAGATTAAGGCCCTGCAGCACAGGCAGTATAAGCACTCAAGTTGGAGGTGCACAGAATTGCAGGCTTTCTGCAGGAAGTATGGGTTAAATACCAGCTTCGAGGCCTGAAAACAGCGCTTCACAAAAGAACGCTTATCTCCAGCGCTTTGCAAGTCGGTAGAAAGGGTTTTCTCTTTTCTTTCTTCCCCTATCAAAGTGCCCTTTTCTTTGGGGGAAGTCTGGAAAGTATAGGATTCCTCTCATCTATAAGATGACTTGAGGGTTGGAGATGTGGCTTAACTGGCAGAGTTTGCCTAGCATGCAGCATGGCCCTGGATTTGATCTCCAGTATCACATAATCCAAAAAACGGGGCTACGGACTTCTAATCCCAGCACTCTGGATGTGGAAGTAAGAAGATCAGAAGCTCAAGGTCATCCTCAGCTAGTTAATGAGTTTGAGGCCAGCCTGGGCTATGTGAGACCCTGACCCTTCTCACACCTTCCCAAGATAAAGCAGATGACTTGGGATGGAGAGATGGCTTGGCAATTAAGAGTTTACTTCTCTTGCAAAGGACTGGAGGTTGGTTCTCAGAAATCACACACACACACACACACACACACACACACACACACACACACACACACACACCCCAAACAATAATAGCAACAACAAACAGCAGGCTATTCATAGCTGCCTTTAACTACAGTTCTAGAGGATCCTACTTCTCTGCAAGTACCTGTATGTGTGTGCTGTATTTAGCAGGCATACCCATACACATAAAACGGAAGAGAAATAAATCTTTTTTTTTTTTTTTTTTAAAGAGATGACTTAATGATGGGAATCTCATGTTTCTGTCGGAACAGCATGTGGGTTTAAGAATTTCATGTTTGTGTGTGGGGGGCACCAGGGAGATGGTTTAGTGATAAAGCACTTGCCACACAGGTGTGAGGGCCTGAGTTTGTGTCCCCAGATCTCACACACAGATGTGTCTCCCACCCCAGTGCTCCTAAGGTGAGATGGGAGACAGAGATGATAAGGGAGTCCCCAGAAGCTCACAGACCAGCGATGGATGGTAACAGGGATACTTTTTCTCAAGCAAGGTAGAGGGCAAAGACCTCCCCTCCCCAAGCTTGTCCTCTGACCTCTACACATGTAGCATGGCATGTGTATACTTGCACTCACACACGTGTGTTGCTAGTCCTTCTCTGCCCTGCCAGCTAGCCCCCAGTTAAACCACATGGAGATTGCTTATTAATTATGGAAGCGTGGCTGATAGAGTAGGCTTGTTTTTAACTACCTCTAATAACTTACATTAACCCACTTCTATGAATTTACTTTCTGCCTTGTGGCGTTATTACCTCCTGTGTGTAGGGCCCTCCCTGCTTGCTCTTTGTCCCCTCATGTCTCTTCCCTCCTTCTTCCCGGCATCCTTTGTGCCACAAAACCCTGCCTAATTACTGGCTACTTAGCTTTTTTATTAAACCAGTCAGAATGACACATCTTCGCAGGGCACAAAGAGATTATCTCACAACACACATGAGCACAGACGCAAGGATGATTTTTCTAAGGCTCCTGTTTTTAACTGCCCTTGTATAGAAAGTTGTCTTTGCTGATATTTATTGGAAGACACAGCTTGAACTTGACTGTGGCCACAATCTAGAACTTGTGGGTGCTGAGTGAAATACCTCTTCCACGGAAGCTCCAGAACTTTTAGCATCAGGTGCTGAGAGGTGGATATTTGCTAGGATGGTAGTGTAGCTTATGGAGCCATGTTTATGTATGAAGCACACTGTTGTCTTTTAGATTGAACAGTTATTTGCAGTGGTTTGTCCAGCTGTTAGAACTGTAGTCCTACCTCCCTAACGTTGGAAAAATCTTGAGAGCCCAAGTTTCTCTCTGCATTTCTGTCTTTCTGGTTCCCCATCTCTCTGTCTCTCTCCCTTATGTGTTTGTGTGTGTGTGCACATGTAGAGGTGTGGGTGAATATGACTGCATATGTGTTGTATGTATATGCAGGTGTGGGTGTATGTACCTGCGTGTGTGTGTGTGTGCATGTGTGTATGCAAGTGTATGTTTGTGTGTGTGTGCACGCATGTGTGTATGTGCCTACATGTATGTGTGTGTGAGCGTGTGTTCATGAGTTCATATGTAGGTGTGGATGTGCCTGCTTGTGTGTGTGCCTGTGTGTGTGTGATATGTGTACATGTGTAGGTGTGGATGTCCCTGCATGAGTGGAGGCCAGCGGATGATGTTGGATGCCTTCCTCTACTGATCTCCGCTGTACTTATGGAGGTAAGCTCTCTCACCTGGAGCTCCCTGATTTGGCCAGACCAGCTGGCTAGGGAACTCTGGGGAATCTTGCCTGTCTTCACTTCCCCAGTGCAGGTGAGACCACACATAGCCTTTTTTACACCAGTGCTGAGGATTCTGCACGAAGTTCCTCATGCTTAACAGCAAGAAATGTATACACTGTTCCGTCTTCTCAGCTCAAGCCTCTGCTTCTTCTTCTTCTTTTAATTACTTATTTTATTTATATATCTGCCTGTGCCTGCATAGGTTTGTTTGTGGGCACCATGCATGTCCAGGTGCTCACAGACCATAGAAGGAACTGGACTCCCAGGAACGGGGTGTTAGAAACCAAACCCGGTTCTCTCCGAGAGCAGTAAATGCTTTGACTGCCATCTCCTCAGCCTGGGTCTGTGCTGCTCAGTACCAGCTCTTGGAGCAGGCCCTTCTTCTTTATTTGGGGCCATTGGTGTTGTGAGATTTCCAGTGTCCATGGTCTTGCTTTCACTAAGTGCCAGAAAACAAGTGATTGTGACAGAAAGAAAAATCACCTGTGCTCCCCAATGTCCCTGCTTGAGAGCTGTTGGGTCTGCCCCAACCTGTGGACAGGTGCTGCTTTTATAGAATTCACAGGATTCTGTGAGCTCAGCACCCAATTAAGCTCTGCTCACAGAACTCCAGGGCTATTCTAGCCTACAGAATCTTCCACATTCTTTCTGAGAAACAGATCCAAAGGCCTAGGTACCCCATGGTCAGGTTTATCCCAGTAGTAACTCTACTCCGGGTACCATTTTCTACACTCTTCTCAATTCTGGGAGATACCTGATGAGAAGAAGCTTAAATGGATTAAGACTTACTTGGGCCCATGGTTTGAGGGAAGACATTCTACTGCAGCAGGAAGACGTGGTAACTGGTGGTTCCCTGGTGGTAGGAACTTGAGGAGGAAGTTGGTTCACATCTCAGCAAACCAGGGAACAGAGAGACTGGCTTGGAAGTAGGGTGGATTATAGGCTTCAAGTCTTGCCACCAGAGAGGCCCGCTTACTCCAGCTGGCTCTCCCTCCTGACGGACCAGCACACTCCTTGTGGGTAGCAATTTACTCTAAACGTAAGAGGCAAACAAATGTCACTTGTCTGGGAAAGCTGAAACTTGGAAAGTTCTTTAAGGCTGCTCCCCAGTTTCATACAAAAGCACCGGACAGCCACTGGGGGAGAAGTCTATAGCACAAATTTAAAATCCTGGAGACAGATGTTGGGGTTCAAGCTGAAGATCAGAAAAGCAAAGCAGCCAAGCCACTAGAGAGTTCTTTCCTCCATCAAGGCTCAAACCAAATGAGTGGGGAGGGTGATCCTGTCCTTAGCGTGACTGCAGACTGCAATGCTCTCCACCAAAACTCAGACTGCCCTGAGCTCCTGCCTTATATTCCTCTCTAGGGCTGGGATTGAAGGCATGTCATCCCAAGTGCTGTGAGCTCTGCTTTTCTTTTAGGCTGATTCACTCTTATGTAGCCCAGGGTGGCCTTGAACTCACAGAGATCCATCTGCCTCTGCCTCCTGAGTGCTGAGATTAAAGGTGTAGCCACCACTGCCGTCTTCTATGGCTAACTAGTGGCTTAGGTGTGTGGCTAACCACTGGCTTAGCTCTGCACAGCATCAGCACAGAAGTCTCTGGTTAGCCTTGCTGTGAGAGGAGATCGCTGGGACTTGTTGAGCTGCCTACAAGTTGTGCAGGGAACTCCAGGGATTCAGCTTTTGTGAGTTTTCAGCCCGGCTGGGGTGGATTTTCAGGGGTTCAGTTGCCTTCTAGTCATTCCTGCATCTGTAATTAGCCCCTCACTCACGCTCCTGTAACCCAAAGAAAAACTCATTGCGTCACTGAGTTGGGCTTCGGTGACATTGTCTGACCTATGGTGGGTTCCCTATCTGGGGTGGGTAGGTGTGCATGTTGTGTCTCTCCAGGCAAAGTCTCCACAACACTCTAAAAACAGCACTATAAGTTGGGAACCAAATATTCACACACATGGGTATGTGTGGCTCAAACCACTTATGTGAGCAATGTGAAGCAGCCAAATTTATAGAAACAGAAAGCAGGGAGGTGGTGTTCAGGGACTGAGGAGAAGAGGAAAACGGTGAGTCGTTGTTCAGTGAGGGTGGAGTTTCTGATTTTCAAGATGAGAAAGTTCTAGAAATCCTATCATATGCTCAAGTCTGGGGACGGTATTTTATATACTTGGTAGTGAACTGAAAAGAAAGTTTGATAGAAACAAAGGTGCGTGTGTTGTTTGGACATGGTTATTGCCACAAGGGTTTATGTCCTGGAACTTGGTATTCAGCATGATGGAGTTAATGAGCTGGACCCTTTGTAGATCTGGTAAGAGATGTTCAGATCATCGGGATTTGCTGCCCTGAGTGTGGATGGTTATGACAGAGCAAACCTGACCTCTCAGTGGCTTCCTGGCCTCCTGTTTTATCATGTAATCTCTCTCTTGCCATGATGCCACCCACTATGATGTGATCCAGCCAAGGAGACTCTCACCAGAGGCTGAACCATCTTGGATATTTAGCTTCCCAAATTGCAAGCTAAATCAACCTCATTCTCTCTCTCTCTCTCTCTCTCTCTCTCTTTCTCTCTCTGTGTGTGTGTGTGTGTGTGTGTGTGTGTGTGTGTATGAGACAGACAGACAGGCGGTGTCTATTGTGGTTTTTAAGACCACATCTCTCACTGGCGTGGGACTTAACAAGTAGGGTGTATTTTCCCATGAGCCCCAGGGATCTGCCTATCTCTGCTTCCTCATGCTATAATTATAAACACACAGCACCACATATGCCATTTTTACATAGCTTCCTGAAGCTTGCCAGGGGAACACTTCACTGACTGAGCCTCCTGCCCATCTCCCAGACCCTTATCTCTGCCCCTTAGGCAGTATAGCTTTAACCCTGGTGCACAGGAGCTAAGTGCACCGCCTGCCTCAGACTTCCCTTACCCATGTCCACTCGGACATCTCTGTGTTGCCAAGATGCTCAGAACTGGCCTTCTGGAAAAGTCCCTTGTGTGACTTCTCTATCTACCTTGTCACTATCAATTTCTAGCCACTTCATTCTCATTTTCTGACTCATTTTCTGCCGCCACACCCCCCTTCTAAATTAGTCACCAAATCCTCTTTTGTCTTAATCTGTGAGAACGCTTGAATTCATTCTTGGAGCTTTCCCTGCCACTCCCTAGCCTCCCTTATAACCTGGGGTTTGATACATGACTCTTAAAAAAAATCACAATGTGTGTGTATGTATATGTATATACGCATGTCTGCATGTGTGTATGTGGGTGTCATGTGCCACAGGGCTCAATATGGAGGCCAGAGAACCATCTGCAGAAGTTGGTTCTCTCCTTGTGCCGACTGGGTTCTGGGGATGGAACTCAGGTCACCATGCTTGGTGGTTAGTACTTTCACCTACCTGCCACCTTGGGGCCAGGTATCAAGCCAGGGATCAGGGAAGATGTAATGTGCCATCCCTTTTGTTATTATAATGAGATACTAGAGACAGGAGACAGGCTAGCTTTATAGAAGACAAGGCTTATGAATCTCATCTTTTCAGGGGCTCAAAGGTTTGTCACTGCACGGGGGGGGGGGGGGGCCTAGGCCCCACCCCAAATGATGTGACAGACTTCGATGATCCCACATGGAAGGCCTCACCCTTTCTATGGAGCAGAGGAGGCATGGGATGGGGGTTGATGGGGGTCATGGGGGAGGTGTGTTACTGGTGTCAGCGTGGCTCTGTGAGGGCTCGTTGGGCGGGTTTCATTGTGGTAGATAGCACCAAAAGGAGTGAGTTGGGGAACCAGGTGGACCCCTCAACAGACAGGAGGTCTGGGCAATCAGGCTTCGGTGTTGAAAATGGGTAGTGAGTAGTATGAGAGTTACTGTAGCCTGGGCTGGGCTGTAGCTGGGTTGGCATGGTAGCGCATGCTAGAAAGCTTAGGAGTGCAACGTTAGTTATCCTCAGCTACAAAGTGTGTTCTTTAAGGACAATCTGGGATAAAGAAAAAGGAAAAAGTGAAGGAAAAAGGGCCCAAGAGATGACTCAGCTGGTAAAAGGTGCATGCCACCAAGCCTGACAACCTGAGTTTGGTTCTGAGTCCAAATGCTAAAAGGAGAGAATTGACTCCCAAAAATTGTTCATGTGTGTAAGAAGCACACACATGCACACACACACACACACACACACACACACACACACGTTAAAAACAATAACAAAACAAGAAACAAACAAACAAAAACTCCACCCAAATCTCCGAAAGACACTACGGGTCCAGACCAGAACAGTTGGGCCCCTGTTCTGTTATGAAAGCGGGCTCTGGGTTTTTCATTTGTTTCTTTCTTTATTGTTGTTTTGGGAACACTTCTCCTAATCATTTTATTGGGTACATTTCAAGTATACAACAAGGTTACAAGCCTTGTGCCAGGAGCACTCACACACAAGCTACACCTGACTGTGTTTGCTGTATCACACATTTCTCCATCTATACTTCAGGCCATTGCTATAACCCACTGCACTGCGGCACCTACTTCATGCTCTCTTTGCTGCTGTTGAGACAAAGTCTTGTGTAAGCTGAGACTGCCCTTGAACTCCCGGTGTAGCAAAGGATCTTTGCCTTGATGCTAACTCCTGAATGCTGAGATTTCAGATGTTCACCACATCTGGGTTTACGCCAGGCTGGGATTTTGGATACCTACTGACCATGTCTGGGGGAATGTGTTTCCCCTGAAGTTGAGTAAGAGCAATGCCCTGGGCCTCAGTCTAGGCAGAACCTGTGTTCTCTTCACTGGGTTGCCCGTGTTTGAGGCTTGTTGAATTCACTCTCACTGTGCTGGGAGCATCACCCACACCTCTTTCCCTTTGCGGCCCTGTAGTTCCTCTTTGACAGCTCCCTCCTTGGAGCCAGCGAGAATGGGGCCATTGTTTCATGGGGTTTCCTTCAGGCTGGCTTGAGGAGTGTGAAAGAACCCATTTAAAGGGGTCTGATGAATAAGGACAAAATAAAGATCAAAACTCAGGCACAATCAAAAGCCAGTTGTTAACAGACAAGTTGTGCCTCAAAGCCTTTATCGGGAGCAAGGGAGACTTATCTGGAAGCTTCTGTGGAGAAAGTGGGCGGGTCTGGGAACATTCATTTGAAGTTCTAAGCAAACCACGGCTGGCCTGGCAGCTGCAGCTTGAACTTATCTGTCAGACTCTGGGAGTTAAGTAGGCAGTTCTGGCAGATGACAGTCTTGTCGAAAAAGAACAAGTCACCCAGTAGTAGGTAATGTTTATCGGAGACACCTCCAGACCCCTCTTGTCCTTTCATCCCCTCCCAAGATGGAGTCACACACAGGCCAAGTTAGAGAATCTCTTCCTTAATCTGGGTCTGCTTCCAGAGCTTATCCTGGTGTCATGGAAACCCTGAGTAGCCGCTTCTCAGATGATAAGCCAGTCTTAGAGGCAGAGACTCTCTTAAGCCTCGGCCCTAATTGAGGCATTCTATTGCCTCCAAGGCTGGTTTCCCTAATGTCGGCTGTTAATGATAATAAGTGACATTTATGACTTGACTATCTATGCCAGACTGGCAGTGTGTTCTTTTTTGATCCTCACCCCACCCCACAGTCTTATTATCCCCAGTTAACACATGCAGGAACTGAGATCCAGAGAGGTTGCTGTCATTCACTTAAGATCTTCCAGCAAATACGAACAAAAACTGGGAAGCAATCCCTCGTGGCTTGCTACATCTGAAGCCTGTGTTCTGAATCACTCACCTTACTGCACTTCTGTAGATCCTGAGGATTGTGTCACTTTCTCCCTAGGAGATGGGAACGGAGGGACCTGGAGACAAAGCTCAGTTGGTAGAGTGCCTGCCTAGCACAGAGCCCCAGGTTCGGTCTGGACTTGGCAGTACAGAGCTGTAATCCTGGAAGATGGCAAGTGGAGACAGAAGGATCAGACATTCAAGGCCAGGCCGGGAACGTAGTTCAGTAGATAAAGCACTTGCCTTGCAAGTGTGAAGGCAGAATCCATGTAAAAACCATAAAAGCTGGGCAGTGCGGCAGTTCCCTGGAAGGCAGAGAAGGGGTTCCCCAGATCAATCAGAATTGTTTGTTCTGGGCTCAGTGAGAGGGCTGGACCTCAATAAATAAAGTGAAGATCGACTGAGGAAGGTCCTGGAAGTCAATTTCAGGCCACCACAGGCATGCACATATGTGTGCTATGAATCCCCACGTGCAAATATGCGTAAATATACACGGGCAAAACCACACCAGGGGCAACAAAGTTCAAGGTCCTCCTTGGCTGCGTAGCTACTGCAAGGGTACCCTGGACTATGTGAGACTTTGTTTCTGATGAGGATGGGAATGAAGTATTCTGCTGCAGATTTCAGTGCTTGGAAGAAAGACAGAGCCACACAGAGATTAGAGTGACCCACCCACAAATGTTCATGGAATTGACCATAAAAAGGATTCTCTCTCTCTCTTTTTTAAAAAATTAGATGAATTTATGTCAGAGAACAACCTGCAAGAGCTGGATCACTTCTGCCAACTCAGGTTGTCAGGCTTGGCAGCAGGCACTGTCAGTCTCGGGGCCCTCTCACCGGACTGAATTTTTTCCTCCATATTATAAAACAAAAGCTTAACAACAGCATATTTAAAGATGGGGGATGGCGGTGGCAGAAACCCGGGAGCCAGAGTTACCCAGGAACAATCCCAGTGGGCCCAGGTCATGATTCCTGTCAGTATTCACGTGTGTGTTACCAACACTCTAAGAGCAGACACGGATCATTCCCATCACGATAGATGGTACAAGACTTCCTTGTGAGGCCTCAGGCACACCTCAGTTGGGAGAGTGCTTCCCTTGCGCATATGAGGACTCGGGCTCCTCCCCACGTAAAAAAGGATGACATGATTTGTGCTTGTAATTCTATTGCTGAGGGCAGGGCTGAGAATCCCTGGGGCTTGCTGGGTGGTCAACTAGCCTACAGGCACACACATGCACACACTCGTGTGCACACACACACATTCACACTTGGGCATGCACACGCAGGCACACACTTGCACTCTCATGCATGCGTGTGGACACACACACACACACACACACACAAACAGACGCTTTCCAGGACCCAAGCCTTCTGGCAGAGATTAGACTGTATCTCTGCTGTTCTTTATAGCAAATCCCCCTGTAAGAGCCACTTCCCATCAGTCACCTACTGATGGGGACTCTCTCTTTCCACAGTTACTGATGATCCACCTTTTGCTGAGACCTTAGTTAGCCTCTTGGCCTTGCTGGATGCTGCAGCCACACCAATCTTCTTCAGACTCTCGTCCCAGCCTTGTGAGAACACAGCAGTCTCCTGCCCAGCCTTCTCCTCTTCACCGGGATTCTTAGTCCTGGGCCTTGTCCTCAGACTGTCTTCCTCAGCTTCCTGCATTTTCTGCACAGATGACCCAGCATCCCGAATGGAGATCACAGGGCATGACTCTTGGGTCTGAAGCTCTCTGATGGCTTTGCACCAGACCTTGGATAAAATCCCAGTTTCCTGCCACAGCCTTCAAGGCCCTGCATGAGTTATCACTGTCTTAGCTAGCTCCTTCTCCCTCTCTGTGGGGTAGCTTTATTTTAAATCAACCAGTTATCTATTAGTGGACTACTAACAAATCATTTCTTTTTTTTTTTTTTTTTTTTACTAACAAATCATTTCAATCAATTCACTTTAAAACCTAACACTTTGCTTTTCCCCTGCTGAAACCAGGTCTGACTGTGTATCTCTGGCTGTTTTGGAATGCACTGTGTGGACCACATTTGCCTCAAACTCACAAACTCAGATGTTTCCCAAGTGCTGGGACTTAAGATGTACACCACCATGCCCTGAGAAATCTAATAATGAACTTTAAAAAACGTTTATTTATTTGTGTGTGTACATGTACCATACCCATGCACTCAATCGCCCATAGTGGCCAAAAGAGGGAGTTGGATTCCTTGGATATGAAGTTATAGATGGTGGGTGTTGGGAACTGAACTTGGATCCTCTGGAAGAGCAGCAAGCACCTTTAAGTGCTGAGCAGTCTCTCCAGTCCCTAACTAATTATTTTTTTAAAAAAATCCCTGTCCCACAGACAGAGCATCTGTCTGTGTCTCACAGCTGTGGACTGGACCACTTCCCCCCAGATCCCTTGTTATCACTTAGGTCTCGAATTAAACATCATCTCTACAGAGGAGTGAGTAGTCTTGGCCCTCATCCTGCGCTCCTGTTTATTTTGTCCTATCTTATCTCTCCTCATTTGTGGATGCTTTGTTTTTCAGATCTGGGAGGCATGGCCTCTGTCTCTGACTCACTACTCTGTCCTCAGTACTGAACAAGGTATTGGGAATTAAATAGGGGTTCAGATAAAGCTTCTGTTGTGTGTGTGTGTGCATACGCATAAGTGTGTGTGGATGTCAGAGGTCACCTTTGAGTGCATTCAGTGGTTCTCCATCTTTAATACACATATAAGCTATACTTAATATATATTAAATATTGTATGCGTTGTTTTTTGACAGGAAACACTTGCGTGTGTCCCAGTGCATGTGTACCGAGGTCTGATGGTAACTTGAGGGAGTTGTGTACCGACGTCTGACCATAACTTGAGGGAGTCGGTTCTCCCCTTCCACACATAGGTTTTAGCGATCGAACTGAAGTCATTTGGCTTTCCGGTAGGTTCTTTTTTATTTATTTATGCAGACACCTTGTTGACCAGAGTCTCGTACATTTACCCGGAACTCCCTGATTCAGCCAGACTGGCTAGCCAGCGAGCTCAGGTGACTCTCCTGTCTCAGTCTCCTCAGCACGGGGATGACAGGCGTACAGCATCACATGTAGCTTTTTCAGGTGCATCCTGGGGATCAGACACAGGTCCTTGTGCCTGTGTGGGAGGACTTTGTTGGAAGAGCCGCCCCCAGTGCATACTAAGTTAATGCTTCCTGACTGAAAATGCTTCCTGACTAATAGTCTGTTTTGGCAGGAGACTGAAGATACTGGAAGCATACCGACTCTCCTGAGAGCTGAGCCAGTCTCAGAACCGGTATGGTTACGGGGGGGGGGGTGGGGAGGGTGGGGTAGGGGGTGGGGGTGGGGTGGGGGGGTGGGGGTGGGGTGGGGGGGTGGGGGTGGGGGAACAAGGATGTGTGGCTTCCTAGACAGCCTCACTAAATGAGCCTCTCGCCTCCCCCCCCCCAGCCAGAATGCAGAGTCCAAATTTTAAACTAGTGTCTTTGTATTTTGTGTCTTAAGAATGCCAAGTTTCCTTATGTTAGTTTTCTAATTTCTTCTCAAAAATGTTAACCCAGGGCCATTGAGATGGCTCAGCAAGAAAAAGTGTTGGCTGCTAAGGCTGATGACTTAAGGTATAATAACTCCAGGGCCCACATGGTAGAAAGAGAAAAATCAACTCTTCTATTTTATTTTATTATTTTGGTATTTTCAAGGTAGGGTCTCACTATGGAACTCTGGCTGTCCTGGACCAGAGTGGCCTTGAACTCAGAGATCCGCCTGCCTCTGCCTCCACATGCCTAGATCAGAGGCGTGCACTGCCACGCCTGGCTGTGGAAATCAGCTCTTGGAAGTTGTTGTTGGACTTCTGCATGTGTGCCATGCAAGTACGCACCCCATCACATACATGCTCATACCCAAAATAAACTCAAAAATTAAAAAAAAAAATAAAGCAAACAGAAAGTTGTTAATCTAATGCCAGAACGACTTTGGACAAACCATTTTTGGGTCTCGGGTTATCCCATCTGTAAAGTGATTTTGTTTTGGTAGACAATTTTCTCCCGTGCTGTTTATATTTATCCATGATAACGTTTACATTTGTTTATTTAATGTGTGTGGACGCAGATGCCACAGCCCACATGAAGCTCAGAGGACACTTGCTGGTGCCTGTTCACTCCTCCACCACACGGGTCCAGGGATCATTGCCAGGCAATGGGGGCAAGTGCCTTACTCACTGAGCCATCCTACCAGCCCTTATATTACTTTAGAGAATCCCAGGTTACCACTCTATCAAGAACGAAATTTACCGTTAAATTGTAAATTTAAACCTACAGAAACCAAATTGTACATTGTAGATTATCTTATTCCAGAGGAAAAAAATAGCTCAAAACTTGAAGAAATATCTGTTTGCAACCATGTCCACCTTAGTAAATTTATTAATAGTCGAGAAGTTATAAAACATGTGGACATTATTTTTAAGAGGCAAACAAATTAGGATGCTTACCTATGTTTGAGTATTGGAATATATTTGACCAGTGGGATATAAATTACAAGAACTATTAGGAATGCAATTTTAAAAACATGGAATTTTAAACGTTCCAGTCTTCTTTCTAATCTCCATGTGTAAAATGCATATTTACAGGAAGGAAACGCTGGAGGGTATACACCAAAATGTAACTTGTAATTATCTCTTGGTCATCCACTTGGACTATTTTTATTTTATATTTGACATTAGTTTTCAGCTGTTGTATGATTCTTCCTGGGGAAATGTGAATAAATGTCTGTTCACCCCAGATAGGGCACCAAACAACAGGCCAATTTCAGCCAAGTCTGTGAGCCGATGAGTTAAGAGTGTGGGTGACTCATAGGCAGCTGGCCCACCCCAGCACGGGCAACAAGTCACCAAAGCTACATCCCCAGAGCTACCAACTGGTAGATCTTGTGATTTTCTGAGCTCCCAGTGTCTGAGTGCTGGGAGCCCTCTCTTTCTTTGGAGGGAAGGTTTCAATGGAGAGGAAATAGCTACACGTAACCAGATAATCTTCCTTGGCCTTCCCAACATCCAGACAATTACACTTGGGAGCAAGGAAGGGCTCCAACGCTATGAGCTCAGAGCCATCCATGGCTTGGGTTCAGTTCAGTTTGGGTCAGCAAATACTGCACACTTTGTTGTATGAGCTTGGCACTGGATAAACACAAGTAAGGCAAAGTGTGGCTTCAGAGACAGCCTGAAAACTGAAACTGAATCATGGAGGTGAGCTCAAGGCACCGTGGGGCACCAGGAACAAGTAGGTATTGGCGGAGAGGGACACAGTGCCTTCAGAACTGTGCCTCGCAGGCGCCTTATGGTGGGAAGGGTTGGAATGGATGGAATGCTGAGATTAATGTAGGAAAGAAGAGGCTGACTGAGAGCCTGGGCTTTTCCTGTAGAACTGAGCGTGCTCGAGAAAAGCCTGAGATACGCAACCTTGGCAGGTGTGTCCTAGTCATCGTCACAAGAGTCCACTCTCTGGACTCTTCTCAGTCAATTCCCATTCTTGGGAACGCTTTCCCTTTCTCTGTATTTCTTACCCCCTTTATAGAAATGGATTCTTTTCTCACATAATATGTCCTGATTACGGTCCCCCTCCCTCTGCGCCTCCCAGCTCCTCCCCATCTCCTCTCCCATCAACTCCCTTTGTGGCTCCCATTAGAAAAAGGACAGGCTCCTAAGAGAGAACAACAGCAAAACGATGACAAAATAAAACATACTAGAACAAAACCACCACACGGAAGTTGGACAAAGCAGACCAGTGGAAACCCAAAGAAGACACAAGAATGACAGACCTACTTGTCTACACGCCCACGCGTCCTCTAAAGCTACTAAGCGGAAAGCCATGATATGTTCACAGAGGGCCTGGTGCACATCTGTGTAGTTGCTGTGCCTGTGCTTCAGTCCCAGTGAACCCATTTGAGCTTCGCTCCCTTGGTATAGAAGGACTTGTCCTCCATCCCCTCCAGCTCTTGTAACCCTTCAGCCTCCTTTTCCACGGGGTTCCCTGAACTCTGGTGGGAGGGATTTTCTGGAGATGTCTTCATTTAGAGTCCTGGGTTCCTAGGTCTGTCTCTCGTCTCTCTGAGTAATGTTCCCATCTGCTGCTGGAGGAACCTTCTCTGACGATGTCTGAATGTGGCATTAATCCATGAGTATGCCTTGAGTCACCGGTGCTGTCCTTTGCCCTGGGAAGAAGAGCCTGGAATTTGGTGGCCTCTGAACTCAGATCTGTAGTTTAGCACTCCTGAGCATGGTTTCCTCCACACTCTGGGCTCTGTTCCTCTGACCTCCATGCTTGCTTTAAAAGCTATGGCTTTCCCCTCCCCGCTCCCCTGTAATAGCGAGGATTTTCAGCTTGCCTTTCCCATTATTTTTCTCTCAAACTTCAATTAAACTGCCCCTTTGCATCATTTGAGTCCATTTGTTTGTTTTAAGAGAGGGTCTGCTCTGTGTAGCCCTGGCTGTCCTGGAACTCACTCTGTAGACCAGGCTGGCTTCTAACTCAAAGATCTGCTTGCCTCTGCCTCCGGAATGCTGGAATTAAAGGTGTGCGCCACCACCGCCCAGCTTGAGTCCGGTTTAAAAATTATCTTATCAAGGAGACCTAGAATCCAAAAGAGGGAGCCCCAATTTCCCCAGTAACACCTGGGCCACACTGACGAGCCTGCAACCCCTGCCCACTCCTTTCATCCCCCATCTTGCCGTCACATCTGTAAAAGAAAGACACAACACGGGCTCTCCGCTAAGCCACGCTGTGATTATGACAGTTGCGCCGAGGAGGCAGAAAGAAACTTTGTGCACTTGAGATTTGCCATTAGGGGCATATGGGCCTAACCTACAGAGAGCATGCAGAAGCCTGTGGAGAAAGCTTGTTTAATGATTAACAGAGTGCTGAGGCCCAGGGCCAGCTGGAGGACAGCCTGCTACTGTCTTGAGTGAGGCTTGTCTCCTTTCTCTTCCTTTCAGTGATGTGTGAGGGGTTCTTGCTCAAAAGAGGACAAAAAGCTGACCAGAGACAAACCGAGCCCTGCAGGGAGCCGGCAGCCTAGTGTGGCCTCCTGCTTGCTCCCTTTGCCCCAGCTCTGAGGTCACTTTCTGGAACCATCATGTCTGACCACCCAGCGGAAACCTCCCTGTTGCTTTGAAATAAGCAAGTTTGGGTACCATCTGGTGTGAAGTAGGGTGTTACGGGACAGCTGGTATCATCGCTTGGTTTGTGGCTGTTCCTGAGTGCGCGCTCTCTCTCTCTTTTTCTCCTCTCTCTCTCTCCCTCTCTTCTCTCTCTCCCTCCCCCCTCTCTCGTGTGTAAGTGCCACAGAGAGCTACAATGAATGTGGATGTCAGAGCTGGTTCTCTCTTTGGACCATGTGGCGTCGGCGTCTCTACCCAGTGATCTGTTTAGCTGGGCCTTCCACCTTATCTCTTAAGACAGAGTGTCTCACTGAACCCAGTGCTCATTGATTTGGCTAGACTAACAGGCCGCCTTGGCCAGGGTCTGTACTTCCCAGTGCTAGGATTATAGATAGGCAAGTCCACTCCCAGCTTCCACGTGGTCGCTGTAGATTTGAACTCGGGTCCTCATGGGTATAAAGCAAGTACTTTACAGACTGAGCCGTCCTACGGTAAATCGTAGGACTCTGATTGACAAATTCAAGTGAACAAAAGCAGAAGTACCCTTGTGCATATCTGAGTACGAGGACAGCACTAGTGGTCCCATTCTCCGGGAGGGGAGATTGAGGCAAAGCCCATGAACAGTTTGGCCCAGCCTTTCCTCCAGAATCTGGCAAGTTTCTCTTCCAAGCTTTGGCCCCACTGAAAGTACTATCTTGGCAAAGCAGGCCCCATCAAGTCTGCCACATGGCTGCTCCCCCGCGGAGCCACAGGATGAGGCTGTTTGGAGACAGTCACCTTCTGTCTCTGGGCTCTGACATCTGGGAGGTGGATGGCCAACAGACCTTGGCTAGGCCTCCTGGCTCTTAGTTTGCCACGCGTTTGGTGGAGGTTGATTTTCGAGCAAAAGCCATGATGGTGAAGGTCACCTTCTGGACTAATAATTCTGGTCCAGGGGCACCAGATGCAACCGGCGAGCAAATGATTTTGTCTACAAATAGGGTTTCGACAGAACTGCAACCCTTCCTTGCTCAATAGTGTCGGCATTGTAGAGAGAAGCTTGGTTGCAATCCAATTTTAGTAATTAGTTCTATTCACAATCAGGCGTGTTAATAGGTCCCAGGTTGAGCACGAAGAATCGAAGTGTCTCAGGTGCCAAGTGCCAATTAATAGAGTCAACATTAGTGTCCCACAGGTAAACAGTCATTCTACACCCATTGTCTTAGAGCTATAGACAGGTGTGAGTCCGTTAGTCAGTAGATCTTGACCATAGACAATAGATGGGAGCTTCCAGGAAGATGGACTTTGTGTCTCTCTCTCTTCCCACTCTCTGCTGGGTATCTGTATTGGGTTGGAAAAGCCCTAGTAATTCTTCTCTTCCTTCTGTGCTCAGCTTTTGCTGTTTAGCTCTGCAATTCCTGGCCTGGGGCTGGTTTTGGCCACAGAAACTCACAGAAGGCGTGTGATGTCAGCTTCCAGCCTAGACGTTACTTCTTCCACACTGTGTGTGAATGAAATTAGGCTAGTATGTAGAGGCTGAGAGGCTGTTCATCTTCATTGTCCCCGGAAGTACTCTGCCTGCGTGATCTGTGACCGGCCACAGGTACATGAGTGAGACCAGAGAAAGTGCTTAGCTGGGTCCACCCTCAGAGCTTATCTAAAGAATTGCCAACTAGCTGGATGTGGTGATGCCCACCTTTAATCCAAGCACTTGGAGGCAGGTGGAACTCTGTGAGTTCAAGTCTGGCTTGGTCTACAAAGGGAGTTCCAGGCCAGCTGTGGCTGGGCTCAGCTGATGGTGGATGCCTATAATTCCATCACTGTGAGGAATGTGAGGTGGAGATGGGAGGGTGGCAAATTCAATGTTATCCTGGCCACACAGCGAGTTTGAGGCTAGCCTGGGCGACACGAGACCCTATCTCCAAAGAAGGAGGAAAAGAAGGAGAAGATTATGAATGTTTTAAGTTAGTTTGGGATGGTCCACTGCTACCCAAATCCACGGATTAAGTATCCACTATGTATTGATTGAAGGATGGTTGATGTCTCCCGGTTGTACACAGCTTGCCAGTCACTCCCAAGAAATGTTCTTGTTTGTTTCTGTTTGTTGTCTAGTTTTCTCTACAGTCTTCACTTTGCTGTTCATTCACTTGGGGAGATGGCTCAGTAGGTGGCATAAACATTTGGACCCGGGTTCTAGTCCCAGAGCCCAGAAAAGAGAAAGTGCAGTAGTGGTACATACTTGCATATCAGTGCTGGAGAGGCAAAGCCAGGAAGGTCCCCGGGGCTCGCTGACCTCCGTTTAGAGAAAATGGCCGATGAGAGGCCAGTTCTCAAAATACCCGATGGATGGTACTTGAGGCGCAAGCACTTAGGAAAATCTGCAAAGTGTGGACCTTACACCAATGGGCACAGTTTTATCTTTTACTTATTCATCTATTTTAAATCTGTGTGTTTGTATGCGCTCACATGTGCGTTCATGTGTGTAGATATAGATGCATGCATGCCAAGGTCTGCCTGTGGTCAGAGGGCAAGCTCAGGTGTGGGCCCTTTTGTTTAACCTTGTTTGAGACCGGCTCTGTCTTGTTATTTGCCCTGGGGTGTACTAGGACACCTGGCTCATGGGCTTTTGGAGGATTCATCTCTTGTTTTCCAACTCTCCATTGGCCTTCTGGGATACAAGTATGTGCGCCTTTGCATCCATGTATAGCTCGTTCTTTTTTACATGAGTTGTGAGAATAAAACCCAGGTCCTCATTGTTAACAAGGCAAGAACTTCACTGTTCTGCTCACAGTCCTCTCCCTGGCCAATGTCACAGCTTCATTTGGAACAATGATTTCATATTTGGGCTTAGATTGGAGTCTTACTGGAAAATGACCACTCAAATGATACATTTCTTTAGCCTTTGGTTTTTGCCTTTGGTCAGGAACTCCACTATCTAAGGACAGTTGGAAGCAGAGGATGGCCTGACTTTCCCAGAAAGCTTTTATACACTTTGTATCTATTGCTCTCTGCTTTTTAGTCTGGGAGAGACAAGGGAGTTAGAGGGATGGGTGACTTTTCAGAGTTTTGACTTTGTCACAGATAAGGATGGGCATTTTTATTTCAGGAAGGAAATGAGGGAGGGTTCCGGAACCTTCCCTTTTGCTACTCAGATTACCTCTCCCAGGGACTGGGGACATAGCCTAGTTGGTAGAGTGCTTGCCAAACATGCACGAATCCATGGATTTTATGCTAGCATGGTGTAAAGCGGGCATGGTGGTATACATTTATAGTCCTAGCACTTGGGGGGTAAAGGTAGAGGATGCGGGGTGGGGGTGGGGCTGGCTCTGACCACAGTCAGGCAAATATGGCTGGCTAGGCACCCAGCATCTCCTCACGTGAGGGTTTCAGCTGGGTCTTTTCAATCCTCCTTTAAGGCAATGTTTATCAGTTCTATGGGAATGTGTTAGCCATTATTTCTCTTACCCCTCCACCTTCCCATGTATGGTTCTTTTCTTTACTGTCTTTAAGACTGTTTCTCTGCCTTTCAAATCAGTCCATCAGGGTGCTGACTTCATAGTGGGGGGGGTGAGTAAATGAAAAGAAAGCAATCCAGGGGAGGGTCTGCATGCACCTCTTCCTGTCAGGGTGTTCCCAGAAGCAGACTTACTAAGCCGACCTCTGCATGATGTAGTCTGGACTCCAAATCTATCACTGAGAAAAATCATGCCTTCATGCATTTCCACCAGACTCAGACTGTCCTGCAGGGGAGCCAGAATGAGCAAGTCACACACCCAAGCCATTTCCCACGCCCTTCTCATTCGGTCCATTGCTATTTGTTTCTAATGGCCTTATAAACTGAGTGCAGTTGCACTAGTGTGTGTGTGCTAAAGAACACTCGTGTGTACATGTGAGCCCCTCTCTCACTAGCCTGGGCCTCACCAACTCAGCTAGACTGGCTGGCCAGGGAGCCCCAGGATCCACCTGTCTCCAACTTGCCAGAATTGACACTACGAATGTGTGCTAACTCTCTTATTTTGCATAAAAATATTTATTTGTATGTTTTTTTAAAAGATTGGTGTGTGTGTGTGTGTGTGTGTGTGTTTATGCATCTGTGTACAGGTGCTTTCAGAAGCCAGAAGAGGGCATTGGATCTCCCCAAGCTGGAGTAACAGGTGGTTGTGAGTTGCCTAATCTGGGAGCTGGGAACTCAACTCCAGCCTTCTGTTAGAGTGGTATGTGCTCGTAACCACTGAGCTATCTCTCCAGTCCCCACACCTGACTGTTTAACATGGGCTATAACTCAAGAACTCATGCTTGCACAGCGATCAGTATTTATTGGGCTGTCTCCCTAGCCTCTGGGAGCCCATTTTCATAGAGGTCCTGGTCTAGAAAAATCCTTGTCGGTGTGGGTGACATCTTGAAGCTAATTCTTCCCCTCTGGGCAGTACACCAGCCTCAGCTCCACACCTGCTCCTGTCCATGCCTCACTCTCTCCTAGCTGGACGATCACATCCCCTAAAACCTGAGGATAAAGCATCATGTGGCAGATGACAGGAGGCTCAGCAGGAGGATATTAACACTCATTAGGATACTGTTTCCTGATCATAGATAATGATGCTTTTCTTTGTTCAGCATCCCCAGTCAATCCATTCACTGCAGATTTCCAGACTCAGGACCAAATCTGAGCATCTGTGTAGAAACTGCTGCGACGGCTGAATTAACCATTTCAATTACGGATGGTGGTGGGGGTGTGTGTGTGCTGATGAGTGTCTCTATCCCTCCGTCATCTGTGATAACTGCTTTTGAGGGGATGTATGAAGCTGTTCAGGGAAGGAAGCAGCATTAACGGTGACACAACCTATTAAGCTGAAGTTATGAGCTTGGGAAGGGCAGAAACACACTCGAGGATTTTTAAATTGACACTTCACATTTCCCCCCCAACTCCCCATGCTGGTTATGTGCTGGCCTAATTCCATCTTTATCTTGCTCTTAAATAAAAATGTATGGATGGCAGCTGAGGTCCTATGCAGGGCCTTTGTGACTCGGGATTATGATCCTCCAGTGCCCACGGACCTCATTAGTGTATATACACTAGCCACTTGTGGGTTGTCAGGGGACAAGGAGAAACCGGGGAGGAAGATGGGATGGGGGGGGGGTGAGGGGAGAGTAGAACAAAGAACAGATGCTTCAAGGTAATAATAACAGGACAATAATAATTGTAGTGGTTAGTTTTTATCTTTAGACTTTTCTCTTTTATATGTGAGGATTTTTTTGTTGTTGTTATGGCACTTGTGTATGTGTATTGCTTGCGTGCTTGGTACTGTTGGAGGTCAGAGGAATACAGAAGGGACTGGCGAGATGGCTCAGTGGTGAACGACATTGATTCTGCCTTCAGAGGATCCTGGTTCGATTGCCAGCACCCACATGGCGGCTCACAGCTGTCTGCCACTCTAGTCCAGAGGATCTGACTTCTTCTGGCTTTCCTGGACGCTTTATACACATAGCACACAGATGTCCATGCAGCAAAACACTCATGCACTCATGCATACAAATAAATAAAACTGCAAAAAATTTTTCCCTTTGGTTTTTCAAGGCAGGGTTTCTCTGAGTAGCTCTGGCTGTCCTGGAACTTAATCTGTAGACCAGCCTGGCCTTGAACTAAGAGATCTGCCTACCTCTGCTTTCCTAGTGCTGGGATTAAAGGCATGAGCCACCACTTCCTGGCTTAAAAAAAGCATTTTTTTTTTTTTTTAAAAAAGAAGAGATCATAAGATCCTTTAGAACTGAAGTTATTGAATAGTTGTGAGCCACCATGTAGGTGCTGGGAACTGAATCTGGGTTTTCTGCAAGACTAGCAAGTTCTCTTAACTGCTGAGCCATTTCTCCAGCTCCTAATGATTAATTTCAATTGCTACCTTGCCACAACATAGAATCACTTGTTATGGTGGTTTGAATGAAAATGCCCCCCCATAAGCTCACAGGGAGTGGTACCATTAGGAGGCATGGCCTAGCTGGAGGCTAGTGTGTCACTGGGTGTGGGCTTTGAGGTTTCAGATGCTCAAGCCAGGCCCAGTGTCTTTTTCTCTTCTGCTGCCTGCTGATCTTAGCTCCTTCTCCAGCATCATGTCTATCTGCATGCCGCCATGATTCCTACCATGGTGATAGTCAGCTAAACTGTAAGGCAGATCTAATTAAATGCTTTCTTTTATAAGAGCTGCCATGGGCACTGTGTCTCTTCACAGCCATAGAAACTCTAGCTACGACACCTGTTAAGGGAATCACAGTTGAGGAATTAACTAGATCAGTCTAGCCCCTGGGTCTGTGCCGTTGTCTCCCAGACAGGGCCATGGACTGCTTGAGAGTGGAGAAAGCTGGCTGAACATGAGTAGTAAGCAGCAACAAGCAAGGGTTTGCTTATCCTCACCACGCTCTTGGTTGTATGTGTGATGTGACTGCCTTGACTTCCCCAAATGATGCACTGTAATTTGGAATTGTAAGCCAGATTTTTCCCCTACATTGTAGCTTGTGAGGGAATTTTATTATATCAATGGAGATGAGGCCAAAATAATAATAGTGGCCATTTTTATTATTAGTAGTAGTCATAGTATTGCAGTACTGGGAATTGAACCTAAGCCTTCACCCATGCAAAGAAAGCACTTTGCCACTGAACTACAGCCCTAACTCCAATGGTTATTATTAGCATTGAATTAATATAATTTACTTGAGTGATTGAAGGGTTTTATTTAAGGATCAAGTATGACATGTTACATCAAGAATAGAAGGATAAGAGTCTTGCCCAAAATTTAAATTCATCTTGAAAAATTGCGTTTTGGATACCAAATTTAAATTCTAAATCTTGTATTTTTATTTCCTATCTATCCATCCATCCATCAATCCATCCATAGGGTCTCGTGTAGCCCAGGCTGGCCTCCAACTACATAGTTGAGGATGGCTTTGAACATCTAATCCTTCTGCTTCCACCTGACAGGTTCTGGAATTACAGGCATTCATCACCATACAATGTTCTCTGTGGGGCCAGGGATGCAGCCAGAGCTTTTTGTATGCTAGGAATATAATAGACATATGAACGAATACAAATAAACAGAAGAGCCCTAGAGGTAGCTCAGTGTGTGAAGTACCTGCTGCACAAGACTGCCCGAGTTCAATCCCTGGAACCAGCATAAAGATAAAAGGAGAGAAGTGACCTCACAAAGTTGTCACATATCCTGTGGCAGGTGCATACCCTCCCACACTTCATATATACAAACATTACCCAAATAAACACACACACACAACTAGGAAGAAAAGAGAGTCAAGCATGGGCTCACGCGCTTTTAATCCCAGCACTCGGGAGGCAGAGGCAGGCAGATCTCTATGAGTTTGAGGCCAGCCTAGTCTACCTAGCTATCAAGTTCCATGCCATCCAGGACTACATAGTGAGATTCTGTCTCAAATAAATAAATAAATAAACAAACCAATAAAAAAGAGTTTGAGGCCAGCTTGGTGTACACGAAACTATTTGGATAAAAGGAACAAGACAAAAGTCTTTCCTGGAAACTAGCCCGGTTCGGTGGGCAGGAGGGCACTGTTTCAGCGTCTGCCTCTTCGTCCTCATTAGCGTGTTACACAATGCACCATCCTTCCTGTCAGCTCTTGGCTGACACGAGACCACACATTTCTTTGGCTTTCTTCCTACATCTCTGGTTTTATTCATAGTCTAGGCAAGCTTATCTTTCTTTGGAGGTCTTCAGGTTCAACCCTTGGCCCAATTTAATCTCAACCCACCACCGCGTGGAGATAAATGCCTCTTGCTTCATTTGACCCTCTGAGCTCCTCACACACATCTTCCCATCTAGTTCCTGGTCATCTCCACGTGGACATTCTGGAGGGGTCTTTTCCTTCCAGTCATTCTTCTTTTGTACCAAGCACCTCCCCCCCTTGTGATATTTGACCACACCCTTTCTAATATCCCATTAGTAAAATTTAACCTGCATTTGACTGCTCTCCCAAAGTCTTCATTTCAGTTCCCTGCTTCATTTGGGTTGGCTCATGTGACCTTCGTGGTCTTGACTAAAGAGGTATTACACAAGATATGTAGATAAGTTTGAGGTGGTGTCCCTAAAATTTTTTTTTTCTACTTGCTGTCTGGGGTGTTGAAACTTAACAGCTCACTTAGATACAAATGTAGGAATCTTGTGTTTTGGAAATTTTCTCTCTCTCTCTCTCTCTGTGTCTTTGTCTGTCTCTGTCTCTGTCTCTCTCTCTCTCTGTGTGTGTTATTGAGGGTAAAACCCAAGATCAAAAGCTGGACAAACACTGAGCTATGTACCCAGTCCTTAGAACTTTGAACTCTGATGGCAAAACTATCTTACCAGCCCTGGGCTTTCTATCTATGGCTTGTTGTGTGAAAAGGGAATCTCTCTGCTTTCTGTGAGTTCATTTCTTTGGGAACATTTAACATAGTACTTGGCAGAATGGAAAAGGCCTTGGCTTTGATCCCCAGCACTTCATAAAATTGAGTGCGATGATACACATTTGCAATCTGAGCATTGAGAGGTAGACAGGAGAGGAATTTCAAGGTCATCTCTCACTACACAGCAAACTGAAGTTTCTCTATCATCTATCTATCTATCTATCTATCTATCTATCTATCTATCTATCATCTATCTATCTAATCTATCTTTCCATTATCTACTTCTATCTCCTAATACACTGTCTTCTTCCTAATACTCTGTCTTCCCCCATCTCAATAAAAGTCATATTCATCTACCTAATTTTGAGTTATGTGTATATGTGTAACTGGGTGTGAGTTTGTATACATGAGTGCATGCCCAAGGAGGCTGGAAGAGGGTGCCAGATCCTTCAGAGCTAGAATTGCAGGTGATTGTGAACTATCCAACATGGGTTCAGTTGGTTACTGAACTCTGGTCCTCTGGAAGAGCAGCAAGCACTCTGAGCCATCTTCCCAGACTGCCACCTAATTTCTTAAGTCAGAAATCTGTTTATCTCCACATCCTGTCAGTTGTACCTAAAAGGTTTACCTCACAAACACCCACAAGCCAAACTCAGATAGAGCTAGTGGGGTATCTCTGGTGGCCATCTTTAGTCTGGTTTTGACCCCACCCAGTCTTGTCCTGACCACAGACAGACACTTGAATGCATCATGCCACATGTCTTTTAAGGAGTGTCCCCAACATCCTAAACTAGGTCCTCCAGGACCAGTCCTGCTCTCCCCCCTCAACCTCCAGACCCTCTGAGCTCATTGCCTCGTGTACTGCTGCTTTAATGTCTCCTAGTCTGTTCCTTTCCTACGTTGTCATGTTGGTTCCTATTGGTTCTTCTGCCATCAGCTTATTCTCCTCTTCTTCAGCTTTCTAGTTTTATTTCACAGCAACCCATTCTTTTATTTTTTAATGTAAAAATAAAAATTTGATTCTTTGTGAAATTCATACCATAAACATGCCTTTCGAACATATTGACTTCCTAAGTGCCCTTCTGACTCCTCCTGGATGTTCCCCACATCCCCCTCCAAGCTTCATGTTCTTTTTTTTCTTGAATTGATAACTCACTAAGTTCAGTTTGTTCTGCCTTTATACACAGGGGTGTAAGTATCATGGGATGGCATTAAAGCAAGCTACTACTCCCCTAAAAATCATCAATTGCCAACAGTTCCTCAGCGATGAGTATTTTCCTATTCCATGCTGGATTGTTAACTGGCTTGTTCTTGTACAGGTCTTGTGCAAACAATCTTGTACAGCTGTTATGAGTTCCTGAATGCAATGATCCTATCATGTCCAGAAGACACTATAACTGGTGTGTGGGTGTGTGTGTGTGTTATTTGATGCAAGATCTCCTATAGCCCTGACTGGCCTGTACTTTGCTATGAGGCTGGATATGACCTTGAATGTCTTATCTTACTTCCTCCATCTCTCTAATGTAGGATTATAGCTGTATGCCACCATGTGTATGGATGTTTTGTCTGCATGTACACCTGTGTATCACGTGTGTACCTGATTGCCTGGAACTGGAGTGACAGACAGCTATGAACTACCGAGTGGGTGCTGGGACTCAAACCAGAGTCCTCTGGGAAAGCAACCGGTGCTCTTACCAACTAAATTCTCCAGCCCCATCCTTAAAGTAAAGATCAGAGACCAGGGTGAGCCTTAGTGCATCTCCTGGGTACCGCTCAGTATCCTATCAAGAAAGAACTCCCACAAGACCTCAAGACTCTGGGACTCATTATACTGGCAAGCTTTGACTTTGATTGGGAGACCCTGCCTTGAAAAGTAAGGTGGAAGGGCCTTGGATGATGATCCTTGATATCATGTTTATGTCTCTACATGTACATTTGCACATTGTACACTGCTCACCATGTGTTCACACTTGGAAAATACATACAGGTATATATGCATTACACACCCTATACACACACACACACAAAAGAAAAAAATAAAGCAAAAGCCCAAATAAAAAACTCCTTGGTGTATTTTATATTATTAGATACTAATGGGAATAGAACTAAAACACAATATAAAATTGTACTAAATAGGAAAAAGAATGAAAAACCAAACATTTTATAACCAAATGTTGGCTTTATAACCAAACATTCAGTGAGTGTGCCTAAAAATCTGACGAGAAGGATTAGACCAGAAGTTCTTGACAGTGCTCATCTGATAACATCATTCATCATAGCAAGGGAACAGAGTTCCAAGATAGAAAAGACCGTATATCTAAAATAGCAGTGTAGATACAGTGCCCCATGCATTTCAGATCCAAATCAAACCACACAAACCAAACCACACGATGTCTGCACCGTTAAAGCCCGTGTGTCTGTGTGCATGTGTGTGCGTATGCAGGTGGGGCCAGAGGATAACCTTTGTGTCGCTCCTTGGGTGTTACCCACCTCGATTTTTCTGACCATGTCTCTTGCTGGCCTGAAACTCACCATCAAGTCCAGGTACTCTCCTGCCTCCACCTTCCGAAGTGCTGGGGTTACAAATATGCCCCAGTTCACCCAGCTTTTTTAATGCAACTTCTGAGGATCCAATTCCGGTCATCATGCTTGCACTTGCAAACACTTTACTGCCTGAGGCATGTCTCTAGCCCATATACTTTTTTTGGAGAGGACTTCCGTATTGACAGTCAGATCACCTGGCTACCTAGAACGCTAACCAAAGTTAATAAGTAAATTATCTGTCTATGTACTGATTTAGTTTTGACATCAGGAGGAAAATTCTATGTTTTCCTCTCTTGTCTTGCAGTGCCTCCTCTATAAGGGTGAACACTGGTCTTCTTGGCTGGTGTTTCCCACCCTGGAACCCGTATTGTGTGACTGGCCAACCTACCATTGTTGTATGCTGCTATAGTTGGGGACTTATTCGAATGAAGGAAGTTCTTCCCCAACAGGACATTTCCTTTCCGATACAATACTAACGTGGAATATTTAGAGCTGGCCACTCCCACACTGTCCCGGATTCAGGCCCTGGACAATTGCTGTTGCCTGTGAATGTCTAGCCCTTTCAGAGATTTCCTTTCTGGTCTCTACAGTATGTTTACTTCCCGATGGATTTAGGGAGTCCAGACCTGTATGTAGAAGGTTCTGAGGGACCTCAGATCTGCACTGCCTGCTGCTTCATTGGGCTGTTCTTATGATGAGACGTCGGTTTAGAACAGGCCAGCCTGTAGCTACTGTCATGCAGCCCTGAGTTTCTTCTCTTGTACTTTGCTGGGGATTTTTGTGGTTCTTTCCCTAAGATCTAGGGCTGTAATGGGTGTCGTGACTTGAAGAATTATAATTAGCTATCATGTACTGTCTTGTAACCTATTTCTTTTGTTTCATACACCCTAAAATACTTTCTCGTAGCCTTTATGAACACCACTTAAGAAGTTGGCTGCATGATAGGAGAACAGAACTGACTCCTACAAGTGGTCCTCTGATCTCCACACTCACACAATGGCACATAAAGTTTCTTTCCAGATGTCCAGCCATGGCCTCTTGGGGTCAGAGGGACAGCCATAGAGGCATCAGGGCGGTTGCCTGTTGCTTTGTCTGTGACTGACCAGCTTCACTGCCCAGTTGTACTCATTGGGGTGTGAGACACTACCCTGGCATAGTCGCCATGGCTTCTTTGAAAATGTTTGCAAGCTCGACACACGAGAAGCAGCATGTTTCGGTTTTTGAATTGTATTAATTTGTTTGCAAGTGAGGTCGAACACTTCTTCCTGGCCTCGTTTACCAATTTTATTTCCTCTTTTGTGAAACTTCTCTCTGCATCTTTTCCTAGGGTGTGTGTGCAGGTGTGCGTGCACGTGTAGGCTTGTGTGAAGGCCAATGGACGGTGTCAAATGTCTTCCTCTTTGCCTTAGTTTTTGAGCCAGGGTCTCTCTCACTGAACCTGGAGCTTGCCGGTTTGACTGTGCTTAGAGACATGTACTGTCATGTCTGGCTTTTACACGGGTGCCGGGAATCAGAATTCAGGTCCCCATGCTTGCATGTCCTTTACCGATTGACCATCTCCTCTGCCCCTCTCCTGTCTCATGTTATCCCCCTCCCTCTCCCTCTCTTTTCCCACTCCTGTCTAGTCTATCAGTCTATTAGTCCTCTGTTTGGGGCTGTGGTCACTGAACTTACAGTATTTTCCCCCTTTGTCACACAGCAGGAGCCCCGGTGATGCAGGCTTCACCTTATCTTCTTCACTTTCTCATTTCTCCAGACTCTTCTCCAGTCTTCTTCTGCGATAGACAGTGGCCTCTCTCTCACCTTGGGGAGGATGTCGTAGAGGTAATGAAGTTTGTCTGGAGACACTTTTAGCAAGAGACACAATTGTGGCAGTCCTGTGGAGATTAATTTTGACATACCCACACGGCACTGAAAGCTAAAAGGAAATAGAATTATTGTCCCCCCCCCCATCTCCCCGAAAACTGAAGTCAGATCCAAAGGTTCTCTCTACCTCTGCTCTTGCCTGGGCTTTTGTGGCTCACCTTGTGGCTGGGAAACGCTATTCATCACCAGGGATTATAGCTTTTCCTTTTGTCTTCTGTACTGACCGGCTGGAGAGCCACTGCCAAATGTTGTGAGTGGTGATTATCACCATGGAGGAGCTGAGCTTGTGGATTAACCTGGGATGGTTAGGCAGCATGTCTTGATGGCTTTTCATCAGGGACGGCAGGATACTCTCCCCAGCTCTTTGAGAAACGGGAGAAACGCAGCTGCAGAGAATTGGAGAAAAAGCCTGTTATCTTAATGCAGACCACCTTTGGCAAACCGGTTCACAGACTTGCCTGGAGGGTTTCCCTGTGGAAACTCTGTGGAATGGTAAAGTGTGTGTGTGTGTGTGTGTGTGTGTGTGTGTGTGTGTGTGTGTGGAAAAATAAGGATCGAGGAAAACAGATATGCTGAATAGATGTTTATTCAGGGAGAAATAACTTACAACAGAGACAGATGACCGCCAGCAGGTTCCTGTCCCAAGGATGCCTCCGGATGCTCTCTGTCTCCGACCAGGAAGCAAGAGAGAGCTCTGGGGTCCCCGACCTCAGACCTAGTTCTCCCAGGTGACATCCACACCTGTCCCCACTCCCAATGGGCATGGTCAGTGCAACAGGTGGGGGCAGGGTGAATATCTCACTGTGTGTGTGCGCGCCTGTGCATGTGAATGTATGTATGGAAGTCAGAAGTTAACTTCAGTGTCATTCTTCCAGAGCTGACAGTCTGTCTCTGGCCAGGAACTCATCAAGTAGGGGACAGTGGCCTACCCTTCCTCCCCAGCATAGGGATTACATATACAGCCAAACAGGCCTGGAATGTTTTTTTTTTTTTTTTATCTGGGTTCTGGGGAATCTAACTCAGACCCTCTGCTTGGTGTGGCAAACACTTTACCAACTGTGCCATCTCCTAACACTTAGGTGCTTTATAAATGGAAAGTCATTATTTGTATGGGGTCTTGAGTTCCAGAAGCTTCATTTACAGCTATACTTCTTTGACTGAACGCATGGAAGTCTATCACCTTTTAAAGTATGAGCTAAAACAGCGATCAATGGATGATAGTGTTCAGAACAACTCTGACCTGGAAGCTGCTTCTTATAACCTGAGACCGCTGAATGGCTTTTACATTTAAAAAAGTCAGTCAACCCATGAACAGGTGTGTTTGTGCGCACGCAGGCCTGGGGGTACCCTGGCTGTGCCTGTGCATTCAGAGGTCAGAGGTTGATACTGAGTGTCTTCCTTAACTGCTCTTCGAACTCTCCAGGGTCTCCCTGGGAGCCTAGTGCTCTCCAATTGGCTTGACTGGCTGGCCAGCAAGTCCAAGGAACCCTCCTGTGTCTGCCTCTTGGTGCTGGAATTCTAGGCACATGACATTTGTAAATGGCTTTTAATGTGGCTGCTGGAGACACAAATGCAGCCCCTTCATGTTTGTGCAGCAAGCACTTTACCAACTAAGTTACCTCCCCAGCCCCCGTTCTTAAGGTTTTAAGTTTCTAAAGACAAAAAAAGTAAGAAGGAAAACAAACAAAAAGTTTTATGACAAGAAAAATCTGTGACACTCAAGTTTCAGCTTCCATAAATGAGATTTTATAGAAATAAGGCCACACTCAATTGCGTATGTGTCATCAGGAGATGCCTTCTTGTCACAACAGCAGAGGTTAGCCAACATTGGCCTAGCATTAGGAAAGCTGGTTGTATTAACTAACGATGTCAGGCTGTAAAGTCTTAGCGCTTAGAACACAAACTTAGTCGAAGTAAAATTCATTTTAATAAGAATCACGGTGTGGTGGGCAATAGCTGCTTTTAGCTTTCCCAAAGCCTTTGTTCACAGGAGCTTACAAGCCTCAGACTTCACATGTTAAGCATTTCAGATGGAAAAGCTTACTCAAACTGATAGAGCTAAAGGAAGTAGGCGGCAGCCCAAAGTTAGGGTCTGCATTTCCTCCTTCAGTCCCGGGGACCTAACAAGTTGCTTCCTGTGGACAGAGGCCGAAAAACGGCATTAGGGGCATGTTCCCATAGCCCAGGGTCTGGCTCAACTCCTGCTCTTATCTTTAAGGCCTGACTAGCTTCCCCAGGGCTGACCAAGTAGGAAGGAAGCAGGATTGGGGATCAGGTAGTCTCGTTCGACCTTGTGAGGCCACTTGGGTCCACGCCCCTTCGATAGGATGAGTAGGAGACTGAGAAGGCATTCAGACTAGTATTCCTGGATATCGACAGGAGTTTGGCTGAAGGGAGGATACCCTAATGCATGGCTTCCTAAGTCTCTCATATAAATTGATGCAGTACTTGCCTTTCTCCTATACACGTCTTCCCTTCTACTGTAAACCATCATGGGGTTCCTAATCATTTAACAGAAGTACTACGTACATGAATGTTATACTGTATATTTTGGGAGGATACTTAATGTATTGTTACACTTACTAATTTGTATGTAAATATGTATGTGTGCTGTAACACATGTGTGGAGGTCAGAAGGCAACTTGCAAGAGTTGGTGATTACCTTCCATTACAAGGGTTCTGGGAATTGGACCCAGGTTGTTGGGCTTGCCAGTAATCGCCTTTACCCAACACATTCTTTGCTAGGCTGATTGAATATTTAGTGGCTGGAGTCTGTGGATACGGGCCTCATCATACCCATGGTCTAGTGGCTAGGATACAGAGGGTAGACTGCAGTAGGAGAACTAACAGGCTGCTGTATTCATTTCTTATCTCATCCATATGACAAAAATACCTGACAAAAACACTCAAGGAAAGAAGGGATTATTTGTGGCTCACAGTTCAGTCAGGAGAGTGCTCGCCTAGTGTGCACAAAGCCCTGGGTATGGGTCCCAGCACACATAAACGGGGCATAGTGGTTTGAATCTACAATCCCAAGACTTAGGAGGTAGAGCTCGGCCTTGACTGGTTTGAAGCTACGCCTGGCTACATGAGATGCTATCTACACAACTCTGTGTGTGTGTGTGTGTGTGTGAGTGTGTGTGTGTGTGTGTGTGTGTGTGTGAGAGAGAGAGAGAGAGAGAGAGAGAGACAGACAGACAGACAGACAGACAGACAGAGACACTGAATATTATGAGAACTTGGGAGCATGTCAAACACGGAGGTCTGGCGCCAGCGCCATCTTCACCGAGTAGAAAGAGAATAGCCTTTTGTTTACAGTTTACCCTCTTTTGCAGTGTCCTCTCCTAAAAATGGCAAGAGCGATGGTCTGACGGGGGGGGGGGGGGCTTGTACCCTGGGTAAGGGAGCCCCTGGGGTTCAGTGGCTCTCAGTCTGGGTGACTTTCTTTCTGCCGGGGTGCCTTATGAGGAAGTAATTTTCTTTACTGAAGAGTGCTGATGAGCTGGGTTCTGGCTAGTTGAACTGCAGTATGTAAATCAACTTATCACACACGGGCTCTGTCAGATAAACACTGAGCACCTGGCATAGTTTGCTTGAATACCCTTGTTTGTTTGGTTTTGGAAAATTCTCTCCCCTCACATGACTTCTTCACAGAGCAGATCTCTCTGCTTGGTCCGCAATTGGAAAGGGTCCTTTTGTTTGTTTTTGCTGCTTTTTGCTTGGTTGATTTTTGTTTTTTTTTTTTTTTTTTTTTTTTTTTTTTTGGTGTTTGTTTGTTTGTTTGTTTGATTTCCCAAAGGGGATTGTAAGGTTTTTAACCGCCAGACTTACCAGGACTGGTTTAAATGAATCTGAATCAATGGCTGTCAGTGGAAGAATGGGCTGGTTCCGCGTCATTCCCTGTTTGGTTCAATAAAAGAAAATAAGGAAACAGGAAGTGTTATAAACTGAGTCAGGCCTTAGGGAATAGACACTGCCAGCATAGAGAAGCCAATACCAGACAGGGTTAGGGGACCCTCAGAGGGACCCCTTCACTTTGCACTGCCCTCCCACGCCATCTTTTCACGGACTGTGCTCATCCACCAGGAGCAGAGAAGCAACAACAGAGTCCCCTGCCCTGTATATAAAGATTGTCTAAAGAGAGAAGAAAATGTGCACGTGAAGAGACTAAGGGTGGACTGATGGGGGATGTCCTTCTGTATATATGTTTCTCTTATTGGTCGATGAATAAAACACTGATTGGCCAATAGCCAGGCAGGGAGATAGGCGGGGCAACCAGACCAGGAGAAGGCTGGAGAGAGGAAGGCCGAGAGAGGCCTCGGAGATGCCATGCCGTGCAAGGAGTAACATGCCTGATCATGGGTAAGCCACAGACTCGTAGCAATACACAGATTAGTAGAGACGGGTTGATAATTAAGAGAAAGCTAGCCAGTAAGACGTCCTAGCCATCGGCCAAGCGGTATTATAAATTAATATAAGTCTTTGTGTGTTTATTTGGGGCTAAATGGCTGCAGGACCGGGTAGGATGGAAACCTCCATCTACAGTGGAGAGGACTGTGTAAGGTGAGTAGGTAGGACAGAGCACAGCACACTAAAATGAAGTCTAGTAGACAAAGAAAGCTGAAGGAAGACATTGGGATCCTGTCCCGGGACATTCTCCAATTGCCGTAACAATGTGTTTCCCTGGAGGCTGGGAAGGTGGAGATCAGGGCACTCACAGGTTCAGTGTCTGCTGAAGGCCTGCTTTGTGACTCATCAATGATGGCTTTGAACTGTCCTCGGGGATTTCAACTTACAAATTTGGGTAGGGAAAACACTCAAATGCAGCCGTCAAGGTCTTGGTAGATTTATGCTATTTCATAAAATTATTCTGGTTTTGGGCTGACAAAGATGGAGAGGCACCTGCCGACAAGCCGACAATCTGAGATTGATCTCAGGGATTTAGAAGATGAGAGCAGAGAACCAGTTCCATTAAGTTGTCCTCTGACTTCCACACATGTGCTTTCACACACACACACACACACACACACACACACACACACACACACACAAATTCATTTACATAAAAAATACTGGTTGTCTATATCCTTATTTTCATAAGCATTATAACCTAAACAAGGGATTCTTGTGTGTGTGTGTGTGATGAGTATTCATCTTGACTCTGTAGGTGCCCATGTATATGTGCATGTATGATTGTGCAGATGTCCGTGTGTGTGCATGTGTGTGTCTTAGTTAAAGTTTCTATTGCTGTGAAGAAACACATTTAATTGGGGCTGACTTACACTTTCAGAGGTTTAGTCCCATTATCATCATGGTGGGAAACATGGGGTACACACTGGAAGACATGATGCTGGAGAAGGAACTCGGATCCAGATCTGCATCCAGATCTGCAGCAGGAAGAGAACAGTGAGCCACACTGGGCCTGGCTTTAGCATCTGATACCTCAAAGCCCACTCCCAGTGACACACCTATTCCAACAAGGCCATGCCTCCCTGTCCTCTAAGCCTATGGGACCATTTTCATTCCAACTACCACAGTGTGTATGCGTGTGAATGTGCAGGTGTGTGTGTGTGTGTGTGTGTGTGAGAGAGAGAGAGAGAGAAAGAGAGAGAGAGAGAGAGAGGACTGTCTTCCTTCAGGTGCCATCTACATTTTTAAATTTTGAGGCAGGGTCTCTCCTAGGCCTGAACTCACCAACCAGGGAAGAACGCTGGTCATAAGCCCAGTGGATTAACCTATCTGCACCTCCTCCTTTTTAAGTTCTTTACTGATGGAGTCATCCCCCTTAAAAGGGGGGCATTTCTGAAGTTAGAATACTCTGGAATACCACTGATATTCTGAGTCAGCTAGGTTTTTTTATTTTTATTTTTATTTTTATTTTTTTGATGGCAAGTGATTTTGTGAGCTTTTAGGATCTGAAGCAACATCTCTGGTCTCTGGCACCCATTTCCTGCCCCCTTCAAAAAGATCACCCCAAGGTGTTTTCAGAATCTACCAGAATGTTATATGGCCGCCAGCTGAGGACCACTGCCTTTGAAGAATCCATTTCCCTCGTGTTTGGCTCCAGAGCAGCACTGTACCTCTTAGGTTGTAACGGGAATGTCGTCCTGGCTTCCTGGGGATTTCTGTAGCACTGACTGACAAAAGGGCTCCTGAAAGATGGGTACCTGTAAGAACACACTTCTAAGAGCTTCAGGGATGCTGGGCTGCTCTCTATGGTGATTTGAATTCTATCTCTAGGGCTCCTGGGTCCTCCTAAATGAGTATTGCATTGAACAACAATGCTCAATTGTTTGCGGGCCTTTATCTGGTGTCTGGATATCAGACGGGAGAAAAACCGCAGACACTCAGTTCAATCACTAGAAACAAAGTCCGTTTTCTCCCAAAAGAGCACCCTGGAATGATTCTGTTCACACAAATGTAACCATGAAAGAGGGCCGGGAAGCCCACAGTCTGTGGGGATAGATCACCTAGTGGCATTTCAGGAAAACAAAAGTTGGTTCTGAGATAAAGACCGTCCGGGTTCCTGCCCAGTTAGAGACTTGATGTCATTTGTAAGTCAGATGTCATATTCATACCATTATTTGCAGCATGCATACAATTTAAATATTTTAGCCTCCATTATACAACTATAGCTACATTGCTGACCTTCAAGGGCCCCATTCATGGGGGAGGAGCCCAAGGAACAATCAGTTACTTCATGTGAGGGCTGGCAGGCAGACTGGGTTTCCTTACGTTGCCAGACAAACCAGGATACAAGGACAGCTTTGGAGCAGTCCATCATGACACAGTTGGGACAGAAAATGACTGGGGTGGGGGCACCCTTTTGGAGGCGGGAGGGAATAAAGGAATAAAGCCTTTTTTTTTTTAACCCTTTCTCTTCTATTTTGAGAAGGAGCTATCAGCCTTTGTTCCCAGGGAGAATGAAATACCCATGAAGACTGGTGGTGTTCGGGCGGGGAGGGGGGGGCGGTTGTCAGCACTGAGTTCCTTTTGTTGAGGCTCCAAGGCAAAGGAGAGGAATCTGGGCTGGGACAGATTCAAGCCAAGATGCAAAAAGAAAAAGAATTCCTCCCAAGGATTTCTCCTATTGTCTCCCCGTGAATAAATATTTATGGAGCAGAGTCTAGTGAAGCCCGCCACAACCGTCATAGCTTTAAGACCAAGGCTTCCAACGGGCACATCCAAAACTATGCCTAAGCGTGATCCAATTAAGACTTCCCAGAGGAAGGCAAGAAACCTCAAGATAATTTCCTACTGAAAATCTAATTGTGTCCTCAAGTGGAATAGGAACACCGGCATGAATTACCCCAGATCCATAGGCTGTTGTAAAAAAAAAAAAAAAAAAAAAAAAAAAACGTACAGCTAAATTAGATTCTATTTTAAGTAATTAAGTTATTTCCCTTCACAGGATCTATAATTTGTCTTGAACAAATGTGATTTGCCTAAGAAAGATAAGGGCTTGCAATTTTTCCTCCCCAAACAGATTTTCTGTGCCAGAAACAATTACTAAGAGACCAAATATTGTCTTAATTATAATCTCACTCACTATCAGGGAGCATGCCTTCAGCACCCTGTTTGTGGGAGAGGCACTGCCTCGGTAGATGGGAAGTTATCTTTAAATGGAGAGCGGACGTGCAATTTACTCAAGAGTTTGGGGCTTGCACAACGTTAGTGCAAATAGCTCTAGGTTATTACATAAGGCTCTAAAATCTTGTGCAAAATCGGGCAATGGAGAGTTTGCTTCAACAGATCTTGGAACCCTAAAAGAAACACCAGCACTAATCTTCAGCTGCTTTAGTTGAGCCCCTCAGGAGATGTGAGGTGTTGTAACAAAGTCAGACTAAAGGTACTGAGATTTGCATAGAAGATATTGCAAGGTGGGTGTTTTGGTTATAGCTAATTTTATGAAGAAAACATTCACTTTTGGCCTTGTATTTGGCAACAACTCAGTTGACATCTGACCAGGTGTTCTGGGGGGGGGGGATGCAACAGTGGGTAATATGCATAAATGGTGTCAACTCTGGGTTGTGTCCGTTGAAAATAAATTATACCGAGTCTCTATGCCTTAGCTCCCACCTCTGTAAACAGGGAGGGATGTCATTCACACTAGATGACACAGCACCTAGCCTGCCTCCCTTTAGAGGACAGATGGAAAGCTGTTGTGAGCCTCAGTTCCCATCTCTGTAAACAGGGAGGGATGCTATCCACATTAGACAGTCCTTCATAGGACCGGGCACTGCACAGATATGCTTAAGCTCCCACGAGTTGAAAGTCTAAGGTTTCAGCGCTTGACTCAGACTTTGAAATATTGGCTGTGGCTTGTCCCCCACCTTAGACCAACTTACATAAGCTTTCTGTGCCTTAGTTCCCTCCCTTGTAAATGTTACATAATAACAGAAGCAGAAAGTAAAATATTATACAACACTTAAGACAGGCTGGGGAGATGGCTGCATTGGCAAAGTGCTTGCTATACAAGCATGAGGCCTCAAGTTTGAGAGAGCTTGTCTCAACAAACAAATAAACAACAACAAAAGCAAAGCAAAGGTATGCCTGGTCACGAGGAACATCTAAAGTTGACTTGACCACCAAACACATCATGCATGTGCACATATGTGAGCCCAGAAGGATCTCTGCTGTACCACAAATGTGTTTTCCAAACATGTTGTTACTGATAGCCATCAGAAATGACGACATAGCACAACACAAAGTAAGTTTATCATTGAGTTTTATTAACAACATAATACAAGACTGTACAAGGCTATAATCAACCCACCAAACAACCAGCATTCCTAAACTGTGTCAGGCTTTGGTTTTAAGTGCCATCCTTCATAGAAAAGTCACACAGTACAACTAAACAACTTGAGAATGGGGATGGGGTGGGGTGGGGTGGGGAGGTGGGGGCGTGCTCCTCGGGAATGGAGAGATTATGCAGCAACAGCTGAGGATCACTTCTAGCTTTATTCAATTCATCACACATTCTGGAATGTTCAGTTCTTCTTTCTACAATGCTACAGTCCTACACCCAGACACACAGCAACTAAGAACTTGGCCACAGGTCCTGCCTAGACACTCATTCTCACAAAACAAACACACACCAGTATTTATATAAATTAAGTCAAATCTCACAAAACTAAAGAAACATAAACTCCAACAATCAATAAAAAAAAAACTGTACAAGATCGGTCAGTCTTTTATATCAGAAAAGTGTGTAACATAAAAAAGTTCTTTATCATATATATATATGTATATATATTATATATGTCTTTCCATAAGTGTTAGCTGGAATGAAAACTTGAAGACTCTGACTCTGTTGAGACAGAAGAGTGTCCACCCCGCTTTCCTTTGGAAAGGATCTTGAGGCTGGAGCCTCGGCTCATAGAATTGAGTGCATGCTGGGCAGAGGTTTTGAATTTGGCTCCAAGGAAGGCATAGAGGATGGGGTTCAGGCAGCAGTGAAAGAAGGCCAGGGCCTCAGTGATGGAGATCCACTTGTGCACAAGGCTCTCGAAATCGCATCCTTGCTTGATGACCTCCAGGAGGATGAAGGAGTCGATGCTGATCCCAACGTAATATGGTAGCCAGCAGGCAAAAAAAGCCAGGATGAGGATGACTGTTGTCTTGAGGGCCTTGCGCTTCTGGTGGCCCTTGGAGTGTGATAGCTTGGAGATGATAATGCAGTAGCAGGATAAGATGACAATGCCTGGCAGGATAAGACCCACCATGATGTGCTGGAACTGGAACACCACCACCCAGAGGCTGTCGGGGTAAAGGCGGTCACAGATGTACCTGCCGTCCCCCTGGCTGACGTCAGCAAAGACGAAATCAGGTATAGTCAGCAGAAGAGCAGGGATCCAGACACCCACGTAGACTGCCTTTTCAGCCAGCAGCTTCCTTGGCCTCTGGCTGTTGGTGGCGTGGACAATGGCAAGGTATCTGTCCAGGCTGATGAAGGCCAGGATGAGGACACTGCTGTAGAGGTTGACGGTGTAGATGACATGGACAGCCGTACATAAAAACTTCCCAAAGTACCAGTCCGCCATGGCATCAACAGCCCAGAAGGGAAGAGTGATGACGAAGAGGAGGTCAGCCACGGACAGGTGCAGCCTGTACTTGTCAGTCATACTTCTCAGTTTCTTCTGGTAACCCATGACCAGGATCACCAAGCCGTTGCCCACGATGCCAGTCAAGAAGATGACAAAGTAGATAATGGGCAGGAAGATCCGATTGAAATGGGTATTTTCATCCCGGAAGCACGGTTCTTTGTTGGAGTCATAGTCTCCTGAGCCTATTTCTTCAGAATAGTTATCTGAAGTATATATCTGCAAAAGAAAACAGGGACATGCACATCACTTAAGAGGCTAACGAGCCTTTCCCAAGTTTTAAGCTTTCTGGCGCCTAAAAAACTAGCATTTTTTGTTTTTAATTGCACGTTTTAACCCAGCCTTTTCCAGGAAACTCCAAAAGGCTGGCTTAGGTCCAGAGAGTACAAAATCCTGCAACCGACCGGTTTTCTCCATCTTCCCCTACAGCGGCTTCGTTACACCCTCTCCTTAGTGGAGCCAATTAGGAGTCTTAGTTTAGAACAAAAGGACGTTGAGATTCTAAGGGTTTCACAGCCGAGTCTTGGGTAACTCTCCTGCCCGCCCACGAAAGAGTAAAACCCCAAACCAAACCAAAACAAAAAGAAACTCGGTTCACACAAAGAAGTTACTTCCAGGCGCTGTAGGGTGGGAGCAAGCCGTGTGGAGCGGCGTTGGAGGAGGAGATGGGATTAAGTTTTTGTTGGAGATTAGGCAAAGGAGGGAATCGAGGAAAGCGGGACACGATGGTAGCCCCCCCCCCCCACAAAGACAACGTTTTTTTTAGGGGCAAACCTTGTTTTCTCACGCTTGTCAAAACACAAGCCACTGCATTTCAAGTCACACGTAGTGAAGAAAGAGGAATAATAATGGCAAGTCTTCGGGGATTTAGGGTTATGGGAGTGTTAAAAGTGAGCAACAGCACTCCTCTCCTCCACCGCAGCCCACCTCCGGCGCTTCTCTGGAAGGTAAGTCTGTCTTGCCACCCCCATGTTTATCACTGGGTGTATTTGGGACGTTAGAGTCACATTATCCAGGGTGGGGAAAGTCACGGGGTCTGCACCCCGTGGTTTTCGCCCCAAGTTTCACTTCCTCACTCTCCCGGTCCTTTCCCACCCTGCAGCGGACCCAGCTAGGGGGTCCGAGGTAGGCAGCTGGAGGGGTCGAGACCGTGCACACCCCGAGGTCACCCACCTAGGGGTCTGGCGCTATTGCCCACCACACCCAGGCCCATGGCCAACCGGCCGCGGTTCCAGGGGTTCCTCCTGGCTGCGCGCCAGGATCGTCCCTCCGGGTGCGGGCGACAGATTGGGCGGCTCCAGCGCGAGCGCCTTTGAATTGCGCGCCGCGGGAGGAAACGGAAAAAAAAAAAAGAAAGAAGAAAAAAAAAAAAAAGAAGAAAGAAAGAAAGCCACACACACATTCACACACACACACACACACACACACACACACACACACACACACGCACACCCAAACCCTCCCTACGCTAGGGGGTTTCAAAAGACGCAGGAAACCACCGACGGTTAAACTCTGCACTGGGGCGCAGTCAAACCGTCTCCAGGCTTGCACCTGTTCATCCCCGCGGCGACCAGGCGCAACCCAGGTGCGGTTCCAACACGCCCTCTAGTCCCCAACCCCCGTCCCGCCGGGCACACCTCCCGGCCGGCAGCTGCATGGTGCAGGTTTATGCCCCTTTCTCGTGAACGGTCCTAAAGTCAACCCAGACCTCGGGAGGCCCGTTGGCCACCGCGAAGAAGCGGTGGGTCGGGTCGGATGCCCCGCAAAGCGCTGCCACCCCACCCCAAAGCGGCCACGTTCGGTCGTCTCCCCGCGGCTGCAGCGGTTTGGACATCCCTCTCCCCCAGACAAGCGACGCGGTAGGCTAGTTCGCGTTTCCCGCCCGAGACTGGAGATCCTCCGTCTTCAGCACAGAATTTGGGGAACCGCACTCCTAATTCCAAGAACCGCTCGGAGATGCTAACCCAGGATGTAGAGCCGAGCTGGGGACTCTGCCTAAGCGTACCGACTCCAGTCTCTACTTTCACACAATGCAAGAAACTGGAAGAAACTCCTGTTCCCAGTAGGACCAGACGATGTTTGTGCGCTGGGGCAGAGCGCGAGCCTTCACCGCCTGTGTGCACAGAAATTAGGACGTTTTCAAATAGCGTGCAAGCTGGCACGCGCCACGGGACTCATGTGGGAATCAGGAGCGGCTCCAGGAAAGCTCCATCCCAACCTTCTCCCGTCTACTTACTGAGAAAAATATTATCTTCCTCCCCCATGCTCACAAAACAAACAAACAAACAAAAATTAGTTCCCGCGTCCCTTCTTCGTGACCCTGACATCCCCAAGGTTCTAATCGCTTTTACCCGCTCTTCGAGGGGCTGCGCTCTTAAGTTTGCACGCTTACTACAAAGTAGGATGCAACTGGACTTACACTTACACTGATGCCTTCCATGGCAACACTCGCTCTCCAGCCGTGGCGGCTACCGGAGCACCGAACGCCTCGGAGGATCACTGCTACCTGCTGCACCAGGCAACAAATTGAAGTTTCTGGCCCGAACTGGACTTTTATAAAAACACGCTCGCCGTGCAGCGCACGCGCAGCTCGGACGGGGCGGGAAGAGCCTGGTGGGGGCGGGGCTCGGGGCTCTGGGACACCGAAGTCCCAGAGCTGCTGCTGTTCTGCTGTAGGTCGCCTCGTGGGTTCAGAGCGTGGCCCGGACAGTGTGTTCTTGAAGTTGGGGAAAGCAGGGTGCCAGCCAGGGAGTTTGTGTCGGGTGCGCATCCATCCTTGCTCAAGTGGATAGAATTCTAGACTTACGAGTTTAGCGATGGGGACATTGAGACTAGAGTGTGTGTGGGGTGGGGTGTGTGTATGTGGGTGACTTGGCGCCTACCTAACCAGCAGGCGGCAATGTTGGAAGCTCGGCCAGGGTCTGACTCCACTCCCTGAGCTGTCAGGAGCTACTACCATCCGAGCTCTTCTGGACCCAAGTGTGTGTTAGTGCACATTCACAGCAATAACATCAGGGTCAGATGTGGATAAGCAGAAAACACTCACGGAGCTATACTCCCAGGGTGAAAAAAAAGTCACAATAACGGTAATCAATTCGTGAAGAAACATTTTTTTTAAATGATTAAAATGTGTTTTATTATAAAGAAGAATTTAACGACGAACACTGTGTGTTAACAGATCCTAAGAACCCTGCACAGAAGCATCGCTTCATGTTCATTTCATAAGCATAGAGGGATGCATCTAATTAACAGGTAATTACAGAGTCCCAGCTTCGGGTCACGAGCTGTTCTAGAAGCTGGGGACGTAGCCGCGATCCTATCGCACCAGGCGGGCGCTCGGCGAGCGCTGGGGGACCAAATGGAGCAGCCTGGGATTGCAAACCCGGCCTGAGCCCAAGGGTTTCCCTTTCCGCCTAACCCGCGTCTCCCACGCAGAACACTAAGTTGGAGCACTGATGGGAAGTCTTAATGAAGAGGGGGTTAGGCGGCAGGAGGGGGTGGATGGTTAGAGAGTCTCAGACAGGCTAGGGGATAGAGTGGGCGCCCAGACAACTTCCCAGACTCGCGCCGGTTCGGGCCGGCGCCGAGAGTGGGTGGGGCGGGGAGCAAGAGAAAGGCGGGTCCACAACCAGATTGCCTAGGGGGGTGGGGGTGGGGGCGGCTTGAGGGCGATGAAGAGACATCCTGCTGCAGGAGCCTGGGTTGCCATGCAAACCAGATACACCCCCAATCATGGGATGATCCTAAGGAGAAGGCAGGCCCAGACTGAGCCCTTGAACTCTATTCCAATCCCAGTTCTTCCCGTCCCGGTTTTTGTTTCGAGCCGGTTTTATGTAGACCAGGTTAGCCTCTGGCTCCAGGATGGCCATGCTCTTCTGATGTTCCCTCCTGTCACCTGCCCAGTGCTGAGATTGCAGTTGTGTGCCTCCATGGCCAGTTTTCATGGAGCCATGGCTTAAACCCAGAGCTTTGTGCACGCAAGGCAAACAATCTACTAGATGAATTATATATAATACATTTGCATCCCCTTCTTTATCTAATGAAGCCTTTTGGCTGGAGGGGGAAGGGAGCTAGTTTGCAGCCTGGGAACCCTTTCTCTGTAAACTATGCACCACCATCTTCCTGTGTGGCCTGGGCACTCTCCTCCGAAGTTGGCCAGTCGAGTCCTCTTCTGCTTTGCGCTTTATGTATGTGATCCTTGGAATTACGAGGTGTGACCCTCAAAAACAGCCAACTCAGGAGCCAAGAACTTTCACGCGCACGTTTAGTTGTATCAAATGGTTAATAAAGCTTGTATTTCCTCAAACTAGTTAGGGCAGACAGAAGCGCTGGTTAGACTGGAATGTCAAACCTGTTAGAGTGCCAGCCTGCAGGATGGGTAGCTAGATTGCAACAGGATTGTCAGCTAGCTGTATTGGACCCTCTGTTCCTGAGCCACAGAGAATACAATCAGAGTAAAATGGTTCGCATAATTAATATTTGTTGATGGTTGGCAGACAAAAGAAAGCTTCCTCCCATGATCTGCACATGGCTTTCAGGTCCCCTGAAGAGGGAAGCGATAAAAGGTCAATGAAATGCTATTTGGTGACTATAGACATTGAGGGAAGAGGGAGAGAGAAGTGTTTTTCTTTCAAAGATAATATTCAGCCTCTGGATTGGAGAAGACCAGCCATCTCTTGCTTGTCTCTGGTGCGAGCAAGCGAGCGAGTGTGCATGCGTGCGTGTGTGCATGTGTGCGTGCACGCGCGTGTGTGGTGTTTGAGCGGCTTCAATGAAAAGTATTTTGTATGTAGCCAGGACCTTCTGAGAGGAGTAATTCCACCTAGAGAGACCTAGCCCCAGGAAATAGCAGTTATGCTACAAAGTAATTCATGGGAATATTATTTACAATAGTGCTAATAATAGAAGAGTTAATAATAGCTTGAGTAGCCCTAAATGTCCACGTTAGCAGACTAGTGGAGGCGATTTTGGGACATCTGTGAATGGAATTAATATGGATGTTGTGAATGTTTATGAATAATTTTTAATAGCACGGGGAAATGCTTATGAAAGAAACTGCATGTCAGTCTACATGATCTCAGTCATGACAACTCATGCCTCAGAGGATGAGGGGGGGCGCCATTGGTAGAGTGCTTGCCCAGCATGCATGAAGTCCCGGGGTCTCCTCCTCAGGCAGTGGGTTTCATGACTCCCAGGCTGGCCTCCCTGGGTAGCTGTGTTCAACTCCTCCACTTCCCCAGTACTGGGACTGCAGGCATACATACAACACCGCGCCCAGGTTATGTGATGCTAGAACTGAGCTCAGGACTAAGTGCATGTGAGGCAGGCTGGCCACCTATTGAGTTACAGCCCCATCTTTCTGATGTACTTTAGAAAAAAACAAATCAAACTCAAATGCCAACCGGATGCTTGTTAAGCGCATTCACCTTGGCCAATACCCTCCACAGTTCTACCAGGCAGATATCCCCACCTGTCTTCCAGGATAAGGAAGCTGAAGTCTGGTGAGGGGAAGGAGACAGCTTCCCTCCTTGTACTCACATAAAGGTCTGTGCCCAGACTGCCTGGCTCCAGAGCCCAGGCTTTGTCACTCTGTCACGTGGTGACTGACTGTCTTTCCTCCAGGGGTTGCAATCCACCCTCTGCTAGGGCATTTGGCGGTTACTTACCTAGTGCTTTCAGTGACATCTTTTGTGATTCAACTTTCTAAAAAAACAAATGTGTCTTACTCCGCTTGCTTGAACATTCCAAGTTCCTTGAAGAGAACGCCCAGATAGCAGTTTTCCAGCTAGCCCACTGCTGAGCAGACCATGGGCCCCTTGATTGTTTACTGAACCTTCCTTTAAAGAATTAACAGTTTTCCCGTGTGGCTCTGGCAGCAGAGGCCGGGCTTAGGAGCTGTCAGGGCTTTGGCAGTATCCCCAAGTCCTCAGAATTGCTTTAATCCAGGGAATAGCTAGCTCTGACCACTGTTTGTGGGGATGCTTACAAAGTCAGTGACACAAGCATCCTGCCGCCTCCTGTTGCTTGCTCTGCAGCTGGTTGATTTGCTCTCTCTGCATGTGTGACAGAAAGCTCTACTCTGTCCAAAACAGGCTCCAAGTTAGTCAGGGAGAAAGCTTATAAACAACCCCCTTTCTCATTGGTAGGTGGCAGGAGGCATTGACATTAAAGGCCTTCTGAATAGGAAGGATCCTGAGATGATTTATTTAGTCGGTGAAGTGCTTGCTTTGTGGAATTCAGTCTCCTGGAACCCATGCAAATGAAGGAAGGAAGGAAGGAAGAGAGGGAGGGAGGGAGGCAGGAAAAAAGGAAGGAAGGAAGAAAGAAAGGCAGGAAGGAAGGCAGGCAAGCCAGGTAAGGTGACACTTGTAATCCCAGCACCGGAGAGACAGAGACATGATCTCTGGAAGTTGCTGGTGACCGTATCTCTGAAAACTAGATAGATCACAAACCAACTTCTCCTCCAACCCCTGATGTGTGTGTGTGCGCGTGTGTGTGTGTGTGTGCATGTGTGCGCACACACACTAAAAAGTAAGGGGAAGAAGAAAAAGAAGGAGGAGGAAAAGAAGAGACTGTAAAGGACTCTCCTGTCCTCTTCTGCAGCCCAGGGATGAAACCCAGGGCTTCAAGCATGCCAGGCAAGTGTTTACCACTGAGATCCATTTCAGGGAGTCCCTCATTTTTTTTTTTTTTTTTTTGTATTTTGAAAGGAATAAAAAAGCACAGGCTTTCTTGATGATTGTAGTGGATAATCAAAAGGATGGAGTTAATGTTTCCCCAGATGATTAGAAGAGAGAGAAAAGCGGACTACTTCCCAGGGGTGAGCAATCCTAGCAGAGGGCTGAGTTGCAGAGACAATGCTATCAAGTGTCAAGTAGGGAAAATCCATGCCCCGCCACCCTAAGCTTCTGCCTTCAGCATTTAACAGGTGAAAAGGGACTTTGGAAAATACGATTTCTATCTTGCAGCCCTACGCCAGCCTAGGAAAAACATTACCAGTTTTCTGAGAAGCATTTTTCTCCAAGTTTAACTTGAATTTCAAAAACCTTTTTCTTCTTTTTCTCCCACTAAAATGAGATTAGGAGCGATTTCCATCAAAGCTCTGTAACAAGACAAGATGTCCTATCTGAAGGAAAGTGGCTAGACGGGTACGCAGAGACGGTTATGGTCGCCCTGGAAAGCAATGCAGTAATCATTACTTGACTAATGTGAGGGCCATAGGCTCAGGTGGAGGTGGCTGTGTCACGGAGGTGAATAACACTCAGAGGTGATGGTGTCAATCTGAGGGAGCAGACTGTGTCCTCCATGGAAAAGGCTTGTCGTTGTTTTCCTTAAACCAGTAATTTATTGGTGGTATCCCACAGGCAGGCAGCTATGGAACAGCAGGCAACAACTAAGCCTGAGGACAGTGGATTTCGAAAGAGAACCTGGCAACTTCTGGCAGAGCCACAGTGCTCCCAGAAATGTGGTCTTTGAGTCTACCAAGAGCGATGTATCATCAGCAAGACGGGGTGGCAAAAAGAGGGGGGGGGAGAGAGCGCTCGCTCAAGGGACCCATGCAATGCTTTATTGAGCATTTTACTAACGCAATGGGACCTTCAGAGATACTTGTAGGTCTAAAACATAGGGACAAAGGCTAGAAATGAAGATACTGTAAGCAAGAGATACAGTAGGACTACGGGTCCCTGGAGGGCTTGAGCCCCATCTAGAAATGTCAGCCATTGTTCCCATCCCTTTAAGTGGGAATTTAGGTCACGCCTTCCATTCTAACTCTCTCTCTCTCTCTCTCTCTCTCTCTCTCTCTCTCTCTCTCTGTGCGTGTGTGTGTGTGTGTGTGTGTGTGTGTGCGCTCGTGCGTGTGCGCGCTTGTTTAAGCACACACACACGGTTGCATGTGGAGGCCAGAAGCCAGCTTCCAGTGTCATTTCTTAAGAACCAGGCATCTTATTTTTCAGACAGTCTCCCACTGGCTTGGGACACACTGGCTCGTCCACCTCATATCTACCCATCTCTGCCTTCCCCCTTCTGGGATTACCAGTGGGCAGCACCACATACAGCCGTTTTAGTGGGCTGTGTTCCGGTTGACTGAGATATTGGCTAGGCATGAGAAGATAGGATAGAGTTGGGTGTTGTTAGGATGGAACACACACACACACACACACACACACACACACACACACGCACACACACAGACACACACTCCAATGAGATGAAAAATGCTGGCTTTAGAATTTTTTGCAGGGAGGCCTCTGGTTCATAATTTCCCCATCTCCCATGAGACTGAAATTAATCATTTGGGAATTTTTTAGAGTTGTCTCAACTCTTCATTTTGATTCCTGAATGGTTTATTCTTGGAACCCCCAAAGAGAATTATTTTATTTACCCCTTCCCATCCTTGGGCTCTCTATCTTCCTAGCTACCCTGAAGGCTGATCCTGCTTTACCTTTCAGCTGTTGTAAAAGGGCACCTTTCCCTCACAGGGACATTATTCCTCCTCCCCCTTAAACAGGGCCACAGGAGAAAGGACCACAGGCCAGGCAGTGTGGTCCTGTGATTGACAGTCAGGAGCACTGGGGTGAGCCCACTGAAATGCTAATGTGCCAACTCTGCACAGCTCTGGTAACTCCAAAAACAGACTCATTATGGTAGTAACCTTAAATGGGCTGCAGTGACAGCACGTGTTTATAGCACGGAGAAAAGCAGCAGGCATGATGTATCTAGGCTTTTCTTTTCCCCTTGCCTTTTAAACCGTACATTCTTCATCTGCTTGAGTGTTGGAATGATGGAATGATACCAGTTTGTATGGTGTTGGAGAAGGAACTTATCGCCCTATGCACACTAGGCGAGCATTCTGTTGAGTAAGGCACAACTCCAGCCCCACGATGTACTTGGTATTGAGAGCTGATTTACTAGTACACCGATTGCAGGTTTGGATCCCAGGAAAACATATGACTAACTCTATCTTCTTTGTTGTAATATGCATGTAGCATTAGTGGTTGGTTTACTTCTTGGGTTACTGGGGAGATTAAATACGGGATACAGGTAAAATCTTCAGTATCGTATAGGACACAAATAAGCACTCAGAAGATATGACCTATTTTAATTAGCTTTATATCTTGCCCACCCTCGGCATGTGTTCTTTCTCTTCCTTGACAGTGGAGGGCTTTAATTAGCCAAGCAAATGGCTTTCTCCACCATTGCCCACATAAGCCAGCTAAAGGGAAATGGAACCTTAAATCATATGTGCAATGTTCTTACTTTTCAGGACAAAAGAGTTGTGGGCGTGATGGAGGAAGGAAAGAAAAGTAATAGCTTTTCATGTGTGCCTTGAAAGCCCCCTGTCATCATGGCATCTCAAACAGAGGGTTGGAAGGCATCCTCAGAGCCATTTGGTCTCTGCCTACCACAGAAAGGAGCTCAGTTGCTAGCACCCAGATGGTGGTCCTGTCCAGGGATGGGCAGCCCATTACTGCAGAATGGGACCCCTGCCCTTTGTTGGGCAGACCCAGCTCATCACACAATAGCTTTTCCTTTCTGTCAGGCAACTGTTTCTTCTACTTTCCATCCACTAGACCTAACCCAGCCTGAACTTGACTGACCAAGTCTGGAGAAGACAAAGCCAAAGCCACTGGCAGGCAGCATCATCCCTAGGACTAGGCAAAATGCTCCCCTCTCTGAGACACTTCATCCTGAAGCTCAGAGCACACACACAGTGAGCAGCCCCTTTGTTCCATTAGCAAGTTTGTCTGGAGAATCGGGTCAGGTTAGGGTTTCCTTTCATAAAAGAAATTATCTCCAACCATGGAAGATTTGGGGATTAAGTGACTAAAAAGGTTTAGGGCTGAGCTTTTTACGGCCTCCTGAGACTTGCAGAAGTCTTCCAGAGAAACGTGTGAAGGAGCAGTGTTGGAAACAGACTGATAATGAGAAATTAACCCCATCTTTGCTTTATAGGCAGAACCGAATTGAAGTGAATACTTACAATGTTGAGAATGGCGGCCTGGCAGAATGCTTGCCCCCAGATATGAAGTCCTGGGTTCAAGTCTGGGCTTTGTATAAATGGGCGCGGAAGCAAATGTTTGGAACCCCAGGATTCTGGAGGTGAAGGCAGGAGAAGCAGAAGTTTAAAATTATCCTTCTGAGCAGACTTTACCTACTTGTTTATTTTGTTTTGTTTTTATATCAATAAGCTTGGTGGCGGTAGTGCACGCCTTTAATCCAAGTATTCAGGAGGCCGAGGCAGGCAGATCTTTGAGTTTGAGGCCAGCCTGGTCTACAAAGTGAGTTTCAGGATAGCCAAGGCTACACAGAGAAACCCTGTATCAAAAAACCAAACCAAACCAAAACCAACAACAACAGAAAAGAAAAACTAACAAGCCAGGTGGCTTATTATTATTAAATGAAGGGAATGGAAGAACATTTGGGAATAACAAGGGGGTGTGTTCTGGGTTTTCTTCTTTGCCTACCGCCTTCGTTTACTCCATCATTCTGCCTGTTGGAGTGGCATATGCTTGGAGATGTTTTGAGTCTGCCTGGCCTACCTCCTTGCATTTGCTTAGACTGCCTTTCAGAGAAAGGGAGAAGGTGGCCATCAGAGGTCCCAGGTCTGGCCTTATTGATTGCCTGGAAAGCAGCTTACTGGGATGGTGAGATGGCTGAGTAAGTAAAATGCTTGTCATGCAAGCTGAAGGATCTGAGTTCAACCCCCAGAACATGCTCAAAACAGAACAGATTTGGCACACTGGTAACCCCTGAGCAATGAGTGATGGGTAGATACCCAGGCCTTGCTAGACAGCCACTTCAGTCAAATCAGGCAGCTCTAAGCCAGCGAGGAGAGACCACTGTCCCCAAAATACAAGGTGGAAGCCTTCTGAGGAATGACCTCTCTGTGCACACATATGTACACATGCATAAACACAAAAAAGCAGTTGCCATGTGGCTGCACAGCGTGACCTTCGTGCGGAGACTCTGAATAGCACTGGACACCTGGGATTAACCCTTTCCTTACAGGTCTCCTCTCATAGGAGCAGAGGCCGATGTTAATCTCTGGTGAAGAATAGGAAGGCAGCTCAGCCCAGGGTTAGTCTTCTATTGCTCTTTGCCAGGTAAAATTTCACTTCAGTATTAGGATTCTAGCAGCTGGTTACTTTTCTAAGGGTTTTCTTTTTCTCTCCTTTTTCTTTCTCTCTCTCTCTCTCTTCTCTCTCTCTTTCTTTCTTTTTCCTATTGCCTCTCAACCCTATGTGGCATAGGAGAGTTTTTTGTCACAGTTTGGCATCTTGCCAAGATTTAAAAAAAGAAACCAGAACTACCCACCCTCCCACTGAAGCCCTCCCCTCCCGTGACTTCTCTCACACATGTGTGCACACTTGCATGCCCACACAGTGGCCCCTCGCAGAGACCAGTTACCTGGGAACCCCAAGTCCTCTAGTGTCTCTGGTGATTTCCACCTCTCTCCCCGTCTTCCTTTCTTCCTTCCAACCTTCTTCCCTCCTTTTTATCCTTCTTCCTTCCTCCCTTCTCCCCATCCTTTTTGTAAGCATTGGTTAGCAAACTCAAGACTTCATGAGTGCGGGCGAGTGCTCTGCCACAGAGCTGAATTCCCAGCCCCGGCCTCTGAGACTGCAGCCCGTGCTCACTCACTCTCTTGTCTGGCTTTCTCTTCCTCACACTCCAGCACGACTCAGGCACATTCCTGTCCAGGCTTCTCTCTAGGGCACTGGGTCGAGAGTCAGCGGACTGACCTAGATTGTGAGCAGAGCTCCCTGGGGCCTGGCAGTTCAAGACCTGTCCTACCCTTCTACGTTGAACATAATCATTTCATTGACCCTCCTTTCTTACAGGGCCCAGATGGCCTCATTGTCTCTTTTAAAAACACACATCTACAGCAGGTGGGTCTGCCATTTATCTACCCCCCCTCACCCCCCACCCCCCCCCCGCAGCAGTCAAGAGAGCTTTTTGAACATGTGCTGGGGGGCAGTTCAGTTGGTAGAGTGTTTGCCGAGCTTGCACTAAACTCTAGGTTTGACCCCTGGCAATGTATTAATAGGGCGTGATTGCACAGTGTACACATGTAATATGAGCACCCAGGAGGTGGACACAGGAGGATCAGAAGTTCAAGGTCATCTTAGGGTACATGGTAAGCTTGAGACAAGGCTGGGTTACAAGATAGACTGCCTCTTTTTTTTTTTTTTTTTTTTTTTTTGCCCAAAGAGGCGAATGAAGTCTGAGCGCCTCTGCCACCCCCCACCGTTGCCCCACTTTGTTCTAAGTGCGAGCAGCCTTGTTTCTTCTCGAGTGAGGGAAGTGGGTTTTACCAGGCCACCCTCCCTCCTCCTCTCCGTTGTTGGGGTAGGGTGTGCTGCGGGCAGGTTTTGGGTGAATGTAGCTGTATTTCTTGACCCACCAGAAGCCTTCTCACCTACCCACTCCTGGGTCATCTTCCAGGGTTCCGTGGAAGGGTTCCGTGGAAGCTGATGTAACAGCAGTAAGCCAGGCTTGCCGATCTTCTCTCAAGCAAGGTCCCTAGAGTGTTCCACAGTACATGCTGCTCTGGTGTTTCCCCCCCAAAAGACACGTGTGTGTGTGTGTGTGTGTGTGTGTGTGTGTGTGGTCGTACACAGAGATCGGAAGTCGACATTGGGTGTCTTAATTCTAACTCTCCATCTCATTATTATTATTCTTTTGAGACTGGGTTTCTCATTGAACGTGGAGCTAGCTGTTGCAGCTAGACTGGCTGGCCAGCTGGGAACCCGTTTCCTACCCCCATCTCCAAGCACAGGGTTACCCATGCATGCTACTGTGCCTGGCTTTTATGTGGGTGCAGGCTATCTAACTGAAGCCCTCATGTTTGCCTAGCAAGCGCTTTTCCCGCTGAGCCATCTCCACAGTGTTTTGCCCTCCCCAGCCCACGAAGGGTCTCCTGGGACCCAGAGTAGCTGCACTCTTGCTATGTAGCAGAGGATGGTCTTGAACGTCTGACCCTCCTGCTGGGATTATGGCGCCCTACAAAGCCTGGTTTATGAAGTGCTGAGGATGGACCCCAAGGTTTTGTGCCCCATAGACGAGCACTCTACTAATTGAGCTACACCCACAGTCCAACACCTGGCTCTGGTGGTGGAGATGCCGAAGGGTGAATCTGCCAAGGGAACTTTGCGACTGAAGGTGTGGGAGTGTAGAGCAGACTGTTTGGAAAAGTGGAGTGGACGGTTTTCCCTGAGTGGATTGTGCTGAGTGAGAAAGTGACTGGAACAGAGACTGGAGGTTCACCAGACTCCGAAGTTACATCCGCTCCTCTCGGAGTTCTATTAGCCAGGTACCCTGAAAGACTGATGTGAGGACCATCCCGTGTAATCTGCACGCAGGGTTACTCTGGAAACTGGAGCAGCATTAATTAAGAGTCCATTATTATAAAGATAAGATGTTGTAATTAAATGTAGATTAAGTGAAGGGCAAGGTAAGCCCGTCCTCATTACAACTTTATAAATCAGAGGGACTCATTTTCAGCCTGACCCCAGCCCTGTTGTGGAAGGTTGGAGATAACGAGACGATGAGTCTGAGGCGGAGAGAAATCAAGGTTGGTGGTAGGTAGGCCTTTTCATGGTTCAAATTTCCTTGGTTCACCTTGAGAGCCACACACACACACACACACACACAGACACACACACACACACACACACACACACACACACACACACACACGAGGCCTCTTTATCATCCCTTCCTTTCTCCTCTCCCTTTCTCCATTTCTTCAGTCTCCCCCCCACCCCCACCCTTTTTCTTTCTTCTTGGAACAGGATCTCGTGTATTCAAAGTTGGCCTCAAACACGCTGTGTGGCCAAGGATAACCTGGACTCTCTGATCCTCCTGCCTCCACTTTCCTAGGGCTGGGACTATAGACATGCAGCACCATGTTCAGTCTATAGGACGATGAGGATGGGACACCAGGCAGGCACTCTACTAACCGAGCTACGCCCTCAGACCTTTCTCCCTTTTCTGTTTTTCCACACTCCTTTTCTTTTCTCCCTTTCTCTCTTTCCTTTTTTGAGTACCAACGTGTGCATGGTTCTGCCTGGTTCTAGGAAAGATCCTAGATGGATAACATACAGCTTTTAGTCTCAAGACCCCAGTCAAGCAAGGGAAGAACACTGTGCTATGTAATAGCCCACAAGTAGGATGCAAGTGTTGGTTGTGAAAGCAGCAGCAAGCCTTGAGAAACAAAAGGGTAAGCCCCAGACTTTCTCTGCCCAGCATCATCTCCCTTCACAGCCTCTCCGTGGTTCTCCATTCACAAAGTATAACTGCAATTGTAGATTCTCCTGCTTGGAACATACAAACTGATATCAACCAGTACAGGCATCATCTGTTATAGCATCTAGGAGACCGAGAGGTGGCCTTGCACACAGGACGATAAACACATGGAGAACAGGGACAGACGCTGAGCTTGAAAAGAAGTGGACGAATGTGCAGAGAAAGGTAGAGCTTTGAACAAAGGATTCAGCCAGCTTGGCCGGAGTATAGCCTGGATTTCTATCTAGAGAAGCACATTGTGGCCAGAGCTCAGATGATTTTACAATCAAGGTTAGGAGGTCTGGACATTGCTCTATCAAATGATAGGGAGATCATGAAAAATTTGAGTTGGAGAAAACATCCAGATGTTGACTTTCGGTAATTAATTTAGGGGCTGGGAGATGGCTCAGTGGTTAAGAGAGTCTGCTGTTCTTGCTGAGAATCTGAGCTTCGTTCTTAGCACCTGTGTTGGATGGCTAACAGCCAGTTATAATTCCAGCTCTGGGGTTACACATAAGACCGTGAGTGCAGTATGGAAGAGATGGGAAGGTAAAAGTATGTTAGAGATGTGTAAAACTCTGGCTAGTTGGATGGTGGTGGGAGTTGGGGAAGAAGGCTACAGGAAGGATCTTTAGGAATAAGAAAGAAGCAGGTGTCAGAGGGACTGGAATTACAGTCAGAGTGTGATGAATAGAGTTCCAAGGAGAGTCTATTCCGGAGGGAAGGCACGATATGAGGAGAATTTCTGAAGGCTTATCCTTTTATTTTCTTCAAAGCTTAGGTGTTGGTTTCACAGCCAATGTCTGCCTGTGACTTGTGGGATGTTGTGTAGCAGGAGACATCCTGTTACTGATGTCACTGAGGTGACTTCAGTGTTTTGCATGTCTTGAAAGATAATCATCAACTGGCAGACAAAAAAAGAAGGGGGGGGGGACGGGAGACTTCTAGATCCTTCCCTAAGCTCTAACCTGGACAAGGTTAAATCTGGGTAAGTCACTATGTTAGGTTAAAGGAAATCAGTATGAGGTTACTGAAGATCAGTTAGAGCTGGCTGTGCTGGGAGCTGTGAAAGGAAAGACAGCCAGGGAGAGGTGAATGCCCTAAGAAACTTAAGAGTTAAAGTCAACATCTGTGATGTCATAGCAAGCCACGCAGATACAATCGTCTGTAACATTTATGGTAAGAGATGAATTACAAAGAAAATCTGGAAAGCAGCCACCTTCCTCAGGCCTTCGGAATCAGGAATGCCTAAAGTCAAGACCCAGCGACTCAGATGAGGCTCCATTACAACCCAGTTACCGGGGAAAGGGTCACAGAAATGGCATCCCAGCATACCACTTCCTGAATAGCACAGTATTGGAATGTGCTGCTCAAGACCTTGCTAGTGCAATCCCAGGGATCCTCTACTGCAAGTAGAATTTCATCTGAATCCAGGACAAAGCTAGTTTTGCACTCCTGCCTTTGTAAACCGACCTGGAGTCATTCCTAAGGAACATGGCTACCATTTCGGGAAGGAAAAGAAAAGACACCTGCTTCCCAAACTTGACACTCTTCTGGTTTATAACCAGGCATCCGCCTGGAAGGTACCTGTCAAGGACCCAACCACAACACACCCAAGTCTGGAGATGCTCTCTAGGCTCCTCCCCTTACTGAGGAGCTATTGGCAGTTGATAACTACCGAAGAAAGCGATTCACTCTTCTTTGAGAGGGTGTGGCCCTGAGAGATTCACTCTTCTTTGAGGGTGTGGCCATTGGTTGGTTTCTCATGCTTCATACACACATGAGCAGCACTAACTGGATACAGACAACAAAGAAGATACGAGGAAGAAAGAGGAGGAGGAGAAGAAAAAGGAATTGCAGAGGGATGGAGGGAGTCATGCGGGGGGGATACAGAGGAAGTTGGGGGCAAATGGGGAGTCAATATGATTATGCCTCACTTTATATATGTATAAAATTCTCAAAGAATAAAAACTGAATCATTAAGAAACCTACCTCCCAGTCCCAAATCTTTCTGCAGATTGAATAGGTAATGTGTTCTCATTTTCAAATACATATGGTTGCTGCTACATTGAGAAGTATTGTATCCATTTGAAAGTATCTCGAATTCACAGGAGTTTGATTGGGTTTGCTTTGTGTGTGTGTGTTTAAGAATATTGCATTCTAATAGACATAACCAGCTTGGCCAGTTTCACGTGGCGGCTGGTGAAACGTGGTTGTTAAAAGTAATGTTCATGTTTGGCAGAAGAAAGGCATCCCTGGAGGGAGATCAGCTTTTGTCTGGTGCCCAGAGCTTATCCATACTCCAACAGCCAGGGAGAGGAGCTCGGAAAAAAAAGTTTCTGTGAATACTAATAGCTTAAAGCAGAGGGTTGTCAAACAAGAATCAAGCAAGTAAGAAGCTTGTTGACCTTCTGGATCTTCTGAATTACCTCTTACACTGGCAAGACTTCCCTACAGAACCTTCTAGAAGGATGATTATCAGCTTGGTCTCAGCCTTTGCATGGCAAGGAGGTAAAGCAAAGTGAAATGCAGACTCCTGGGCCTCAACCACAGATTTTAGTGAATTGACAGGCCTGGGTGGGGCTGTGAACATTTGCATTAAAAAAAAAAAATGCCACGATCCCTACGTCAGCCAGAGTTGGGACAGGACATGTTTATATGAGAACAAAAATACTTCATCACAGTGCTCTGTTTGTGAAGTGCTCAGTAGTGTGTGAACAGCATCGCAGGGAGCTGCCTGTGGCCCCAGCCTGAAGCCGCCTCTGCCCTTACTTCTCACACCTACCCTGGTAGATAGATCCTTATTTCAAATACAGTGAATTGGGGCTCAGAGAAGTGAAACCCGTGTGGTATCTGAGGAGT